>NC_061508.1:145254185-145313585 GCF_022539505.1 Lolium rigidum | reverse complement strand
CAACATCGTGAAAGTTCTTTTATCGCTCGGTTGTTAACTGAATTGCTTGAGGACAAGCAATAAGCTAAGCTTGGGGGAGTTGATACGTCCAAAACGTATCTACTTTCCCGAACACTTTTGCTATTGTTTGACCTCTAATTTGTGTATTTTGGATGCAACTAACACGGACTAACGCTGTTTTCAGCGAGAACTGCTACGGTGTCTCGTTTTTGTGCAGAAATCCAACTTTCGGGAAAAACCTCGGAATTATGCGAGAGGCCCTATTTTCCCGAGAAACTAACGGAGCCGGAAGGGCACTTGAAGTGGAGGCCGAGGGCCCCACACCACCGGGCGGCGCGGCCTGGGGGGGCCCGCGCGGCCAGGTGGTGTGGCCCCCTCGGCCGGCCTCCGACGCCCTCCTTCGGACTACTTATTCGTTTCGACCTAAAAACACAGGGGGAGAAGTCGAAGTCGCCAGAAACCCTCCAGAACACCGCCACATCGCGAAACTCCGTCGCGGGAGCCAGAAGTCTCCGTTCTGGCACTCCGCCGGGACGGGGAATTGGAGGAGATCATCACCGCCATCACCGCCAACGCCTCTACATCAACCAGCCATGTTTCCCCCATCCATGTGTGAGTAATTCCCCCGCTGTAGGCGAAGGGGATGGTAGGGATTGGATGAGATTGGTCATGTAATAGCATAAGATTGTTAGGGCATAGTGCCTAGTGTCCGTAGATGGTACTTTTATGATATTGTTGCAACTTGTTATGCTTAATGCTTGTCACTAGGGCCCGAGTGCCATGATCTCGGATCTGAACATGTTATTATTTCATCATGATATTCGTTGTTTATGATCTTACTCGCAAGTTGTATACACATGTCGGCTGTCCGGAACCAATGGCCCCGAAGTGACGAGAAATCGGGACAACCGGAGGGAATGGCAGTAACGTGAGGATCACATGTGTTCACGGAGTGTTAATGCTTTGCTCCGGTACTCTATTAAAAGGAGTACCTTAATATCCAGTAGTTTCCCTTGAGGCCCGGTGATGACCCACAAGTATAGGGGGTGTATCGTAGTATCTTCGATAAGTAAGAATGTCGATCCCAACGAGGAGCAGAAGGTGTTGGCAAACAGTTTCGATGAAGGTTTCACTGTAAATGCTCACAGACAAGTATTCGAGGGGTTTTGATGTAACGGATGAAATAAGTACGAGTAAGTAAAATGCGAGAGAAATAATTGCAGCGAGTGGCCCAATCCTTTGTAGCACAAAGGACAAGCCGGTTTGTTTACTTATAATGACCAAACGTTCTCGAGGACTCATGGGATTTTAGTCTAGTGCTTTCGCTACATACGGCTAAATAATCTTCATTGTTATGATAAGTGTTGTGTGGGTGAACCTATGCTAATGTACCGCCCTTCCTAGGACTAAATACATACTTGTGATTATACCCCTTGCAAGCATCCGCAACTACAAGAAAGTAATTAAGAATAAATCTAACCACGAGCCTTAAACTCCGAGATCCTGCGATCCCTCCTGCATCGATATACCAACGGGGGTTTAGGTTTCGTCACTCCCGGCAACCCCGCAATTAGCAAACGAATACAAGATGCATTCCCCTAGGCCCATAAATGGTGAAGTGTCATGTAGTCGACGTTCACATGACACCACTAGAAGAATAACACCACAACTTAAATATCACACCATTGAATATTACTCAACCATAGTTCACTACTAACATTTAGACTTCACCCATGTCCTCAAGAACTAAACGAACTACTCACGAGACATCATATGGAACATGATCAGAGGTGATATGATGATGAATAACAATCTGAACATAAACTTGGTTCAATGGTTTCACTCAATAGCATCAACAACAAGTATAGATCGATACGGGAGAGTTTCCCCTATCAAACAATCAAGATCAAACCCAAATTGCTACGGCGGTGACGGTGTCCAGCGGTGATGACGGCGGTGATGATGGTGGAGATGATGATGATGGTGATGGTGATGATGTCCAGCTTGATGTCGGTGACGATGGCGTCGATTTCCCCCTCCCGGAGGGAATTTCCCCGGCGGATTCCTGCCCGCCGGAGAGCTCTTTTCTCTCTGGTGTTCTCCGCCCCGCAGAGGCGGCTGTAACTCTTCGTGAGGTACCCCTTCTGGCTTAGGTTTTCGGGACGAAGGATTTCGCGAAGAAAAGGAGGCGAAAGGGGGCGTGGGCCCTCCACACCACATGGCGGCGCGGCCAGGGCCCGGGCCGCGCCGCCTAGGGTGTGGGCCCACCCACGGCTCCTCCCCGGCTCCTCCTCTCGGCTTCCTCCGTCATCTTGAAAAATAGGATTTTTGGTATAATTTCCTTCCACAGGTGATCTTCCGAAATATTGCCTTCCGACGGTGCTTTTTCCGGCAGAATCACGGCTCGAGTGCTTGATCCTCCAATAATGATGAAACATGCAAAATAGATGAAATAACATAAGTATTGTGTCCCAATATGAAATATATCAATGAATAACAGCAAATTGTGATATAAAATAGTGATGCAAATTGGACGTATCAACTCCCCCCAAGCTTAGACTTCGCTTGTCCCCAAGCGAAACTGAACTCGATAGACATGACCACATGTTTATGGAGTGAAGAGTCGATAACCAAAATACGGACAAGAAACATCATATTCATTCACACAGGACATTATAGTAAACAATCTCTTATAACTCATATTGAAACAAGTATAAGGTAATCACAAATAAAGGTGCACAAGAAATCATCATTGGTGATGGCAAACTTCGTTCTTGGTCAGAGAACAATTAACAGATTATATTTATCTCATTGAGCAGCGCTCTCATGTTAAAGTTTATAAGGCACAACTTGCATACTCAATCATAATGGTCTCTTCATAATCATTGGCAACTTACACAGCTATATTCATTCAGATAAAACTTGTACTAAACAAGGAAGAATAAAAGACATGATGTAGCAAATCACAATATATTGGTTTGATCACAACTACTCAAATTCTTGCTTGAGATGGAGAGAAATAGGTTTACTGATTCAACATAAAGTAAAAGACAGGCCCTTCGCAGAGGGAAGCAGGGATTAAATCATGTGCTAGAGCTCTTTCAGTTTTGAAATCATATAGAGATAATAAAAGTAACATTTTGAGAGGTGTTTGTTGTTGTCAACGACTGGTAGCGGGTACTCTAACCCCCTTGCCAGACAACCTCCTAAGAGCGGCTCCCATAATATTTTCATTTTGTGTGGCACTCCTTCCAACCTTTCTTTCACAAACCATGGCTAACCGAATCCTCGGGTGCCGCCAACAATCTCATACCATGAAGGAGTGCCTTTTTATTTTAGCTTTATGATGATGATGACACTCCCCCCAACCTTTGCTTACACAAGCCATGGCTAACCGAATCCTTCGGGTGCAGTCCATCAATCGCATACCATGGAGGAGTGTCTATTCAGTTTAATTAATTTGGGACTGGGAATCCCATTGCCAGCTCTTTTTGCAAAATTATTGGATAAGCGGATGAAGCCACTAGTCCATTGGTGGAAATTGCCCAACAAGATTGAAAGATAAAACACCACATACTTCCTCATGAGCTATGAAACATTGACACAAATAAGAGATACTAAGTTTTGAATTGTTTAAAGGTAGCACATGAAGTATTTACTTGGAATGGCAGAAAATACCATGTAGTAGGTAGGTATGGTGGACACAAATGACATAGGTTTAGGCTAAGGTTCGGATGCACGAGAAGTATTCCCTCTCAGTACAGGTCTTTGGCTAGCAAGGTTAATTAGCAAGCATGAGAGTCGAGGGAAACAAACAAATATACATATGATAGAAACAATCATGCATCTTCCTTGTAAGCACAAACAATCTTAACTTCAGAATAATAAGCTATGAGCTAACAAGAAAGACAATGAAACATCTACATGTATTTCTCTTTTCTATTTAAACCTCAAAGTGTTGTTGCTATTGACCAATGCTAAGTTTGCCAAAACCAAATAGATTTATTCAATGCTCCCAAAGTGATACCAATACTAACAACAAGATGAATCATAGAAATTGCAAACTAAAATAAGATGTGCAATATGTAAATGATAAGACTTCTCATTAATATTCCATATCGATAACTCGCACCAAGGGATACATAGACAACTAAAGGAGAGATACTTCCAAACGCAACCCATCTTATACGATAACTTCCCTATTCATGATATGACACTACTTGACAATAAAAGTAAAAGGTAGTGATAATGTGATACCGCGGCACTCCCCAAGCTTGGAACAAACCAAGGGGATGCCAATACCGATGATGAATTACTCACGAGGAGATGGTGGCGATGAATTCCCGTCATCGGACTTCCAAGGTAGAGGCTCTCCATCAAGAAACGACATCTTGGTCTCGGGAATCCTGAGCCGGCAGCACGGCTTATGTATTTAAACTTGTTTTCATACTCACCGTTTTGATTACGAACGTCATGAGAGTTGTGCTTGGAGCTTGGTGGTGGTGTCGTGAAGTGA
Source organism: Lolium rigidum (assembly GCF_022539505.1). NCBI lineage: Eukaryota > Viridiplantae > Streptophyta > Magnoliopsida > Poales > Poaceae > Lolium > Lolium rigidum. The sequence continues at coordinate 145,309,069 of NC_061508.1, read as the reverse complement.
GAGGATGTCGCTCCAAAGCTTTCCAGTTTCCTTCTCATGTTCAGCAATGAGTTCGGACACAATCCTGTGGAAGATATCCACCTCACGCTCAGCCATCTTCTTGTACTTGAAAACCTCTTGTTCTAGCTTCTCCATCCTGTCTTCCAAGCTTCCTTCTCCTTTAGGACCCTGGACATCCTTGACCTGCAGTTCTCCTTCAACGAGCAGCAACTCCTTGGGGTGCATCTTCAGCTCCTCCATGTACAAGTTGCCAACATCCTTGCTGGAGTTGTCCTTCGGAGCTTCCGACGAAGACATGGTGGCTCTAGATCCGAAGCAAATCCTGGCAGAAAAAACTCGAAACAAAACACGTCGAGAACACGATATACGGACCTCCAGGGGTCCGGGGGATTATATAGCAAAAAATTTCACGACCAGAGGAAAGTACCAGATCGAACCAGAGTCGGAAAGGGGCGACGGGGCGGCCAGACCATAGGTCGGCGCGGGCCCGAGTCGAGCCGCGCCGCCTATGGTGGCACCCCCTCGTGCGTCCTTTCCACTCCGTTTCGAACTAGTAATTTCTCATATTTTCCAAAAACAGCGAAAATATTGTTCGGAAAGTAAATTGCGTAATTTTCATTACCAGTACTGTTACCTATTCAAAGTCGAGTTCTGGCGGACTGTCAATTTGTCCTTTGATGAAAGCTTCCGGTGTTTCCACTTCAATAATATCAACATCAACATTATAAGAATCACCTGAGATATAATGCTTGAGTCTTTGTCCATTCACCACTTGCGTAGCATTGCCTTGGAGAGAGCTAATCTTGATTGCTCCTCGAGCGATATACCTCCTCGACAACATATGGTCCTTCCCATTTCGAGAGTAATTTCCTGCAAAGAATGCGAGACGAGACCGATACAATAGGACCTTATCCCCAATATTAAACTCTCTTTTGATGATCCTTCTATCATGCCATTTTTTAACTTTCTCTTTAAAGAGTTTAGCATTTTCATAAGCTTCACTTCTCCATTCATCTAGAGAACTCAATTGTAGCAACCTCTTATCACCGGCAAGTTTAGGATCTTTATTTAATTCTCTAACAGCCCTATAAGCTTTGTGTTCTAGCTCTAAAGGTAAATGACAAGCTTTTCCGTAAACCATTTTATAAGGTGACATTCCCATGGGATTTTTATAAGCAGTTCTATAAGCCCACGAGTGCATCCTTCAATTTACTAGCCCAATTCTTTCTAGTTTTATTAACAGTCTTTCCCAAAATAGATTTAATTTCTCTATTCAATAATTCTACTTGACCACTAGTTTGAGGATGATAAGCGGAAGCAATTCTATGATTAATACCATACCTAGCAAGAGTTTTTCTGAAACCTCCATGAATAAAATGAGAACCTCCATCAGTCATAATATATCTAGGTACTCCAAATCTAGGAAAAATAATATCTAAAAGCATTTTTAAAGAGGTCTCACCATCGACACTTTTTGTAGGTATGGCTTCTACCCATTTAGTAACATAATCAACGAGCAACAAGTATATGCGTGTTACCTTCGAAGAGGGAAAAGGTCCCATGAAGTCAAATCCCCAACAATCAAACGGTTCAATAACAAGAGTATAATTCATAGGCATTTCATTGCGTCCGGAGATATTACCAACCCTTTGGCATTCATCACAAGATAGAATAAACTTTCTCGCATCCTTGAAGAGAGTTGGCCAATAAAAACCTGATTGTAGAACTTTTTGCGCGGTTCTTTCTCCGGCGTGATGTCCTCCATAAGCACCTGCCATGACATTTACTCAATATCTCTTGTTGTTCATATTCGGGAACACATCTTCGCATAATACCATCCACTCCTTCTTTATATAAGTGTGGGTCATCCCAGAAATAATGCCTCAAATCATAAAAGAATTTCCTCCTTTGCTGAGCTGAAAAGGTTGGAGGCAAGTACTTGGAAACAATAAAGTTAGCATAATCGAGCATACCAAGGACTGTCTCGCGAGCTCACCTTTATCACGACCAATTGTTCATTTGGAAAACTATCATTAACAGGAACGGGATCATAAGCAATATTTTCCAATCTAGACAAATTATCGACAACGGGATTATCGAGCACCTTTCCTATCTACAATATGTAAATCAAATTCTTGCAAAAGAAGTACCCATCTAATAAGCCTCGGCTTAGCATCTTTCTTTGTCATTAGGTATCTAATTGCAGCATGATCAGTATGAATAGTAACTTTTGAATCAACAATATAAGATCTAAATTTATCACAAGCAAAAACTACAGCTAATAATTCCTTTTCAGTTGTAGCATAATTTCTTTGAGCAACATCAAGAGTTTTACTAGCATAATGAATAACATTCAGTTTTTTATCTACTCGCTGTCCAAGAACAGCGCCTACAGCAAAATCACTAGCATCACACATAATTTCAAATGGTAAATTCCAATCAGGAGGTTCAACTATAGGAGCAGTTGTTAAGGCTTTCTTAAGAGTTTCAAAAGCTTCCTTACAATCATCATCAAAAACAAATGGTACATCTTTTTGAAGAAGATTAGTAAGAGGCTTTGAAATCTTAGAGAAATCTTTAATAAACCTCCTATAAAACCCAGCATGACCAAGAACACTACGAATACCTTTAACATCCCTCGGATAGGGCATCTTCTCAATTGCTTCAACTTTAGCTCTATCAACTTCAATACCTCTCTCGAAATTTTATGTCCCAATACAATTCCTTCATTAACCATAAAGTGGCATTTCACCCAATTAAGAACAAGGTTAGTTTCTTCACATCTCTGCAAAACTTTATCAAGGTTTCGCAAGCAACTATCAAAAGAATTCCCATAAACGGAAAAATCATCCATGAATACCTCTACAATACTTTCACAAAAACCATGAAAAATAGCAGACATGCATCTTTGAAAAGTAGCGGGAGCATTACATAAACCAAAAGGCATACGTCTATAAGCATAAGTTCCATAGGGACAAGTAAAGGTGGTTTTCTCTTGATCTTTAGCTTTAATGACAATTTGTGAAAATCCGGAATAACCATCAAGAAAGCAAAAATGAGTATTTTTAGACAATCTTTCTAGCATTTGATCAATAAATGGTAAAGGGTAATGATCTTTCTTAGTAACTTTATTAACTTTTCGAAAATCAATGCACATTCTATACCCTACAACCACTCTTTGAGGAATGAGCTCATCATTATCATTAGGCACAACGGTCATACCTCCTTTCTTGGGAACGCAATGTACGGGACTAACCCATCTACTATCGGCAATAGGATATATAATACCAGCTTCAAGAAGTCGTAATACCTCATTCCTTACCACTTCCTTCATCTTCGGAATTAGACGACGCTGAGGTTCAACAACGAGCTTTGCATCATCTTCCATATTAATAGCATGTTGGCAAATAGATGGAGAAATCCCCTTCAAATCATCAAGAGTGTAGCCAATAGCTCCTCGGTGTTTCTTCAATATTTGCAATAATCTTTCTTCTTCAAACTCGTAAGCTTAGAACTAATAATAACAGGATATATTTTCTTATCATCAATATGAGCATATTTAAGATCATCGAGTAAAGGCTTTAAATCAAAAACAGGATCTTCCTTTGGTGGCGGTGTTGTACCCAAATCTTCCACCGGTAAATCATGCTTGAGAATAGGTTGGCGAAGAAAAATTTCCTCAAGTTCATCTCTTTCTTTCCTAAAAATTTCGCTCTCACTATCCTCCAAATGTTGCTGCAAAGGATTGTTAGGAACAAGAACAATAGATGCACACTGCTCCATTTTAAAATCATTACTAGGCAAGTCAGCTTTATAAGGAGTTTTAGTAAATTTAGAGAAGTTAAACTCATAAGATTCACCGACAAATTTAGTCAAAATTTTCTCTTTCTTGCAATCTATAATAGCTCCACAAGTATTTAGAAAAGGTCTACCAAAAATAATAGGACAATAATCACTAGCGAGCAGAACCAAGTACCAAAAAGTCGACGGGATATTTAATCTTACCGCATAAAACTTCCACATCTCGGACAATACCAATTGGTGAAATAGTTTCTCTATTAGCCAGCTGAATAACCACATCAATATCTTCAAGTTCACAAGAATCAATTTCGTGCATAATCTCCGTGTAAAGCTCATAAGGAATAGCACTAACACTTGCACCAATATCACATAAACCATAATAGCAATGATCACCAATTTTAACGAGATAGCATAGGAACACTAGCTTGTTTGGGTTTATTAGGATGTGAAACAATATTAGAAGCATCTTCACGAGAAAATAATATGACCATCCTCGACATTTTCGAGTCACAAGATCTTTAACTATTGCAACGACGAGGTTCAACTTTTATTTGTTCTTCGGGTTCTCTAGGTTTCTTTTTCACTTTTATGAACCGCACTATTTATAACGAGTACTCTTTCATTTTAGCAGGAAAAGGAGTTTTTTCAATATAAGCTTCGGGAATAACATGATCGGCGAGTTTCAATTACAACACACTTATTAATAGATGAATCTATTTTATCTTTATATGGTTCATGATACTTATCAAAATTCTTCTTAGGCAATTCATAATGAGAGGCAAAAGCTTTATAAAGATTTACAGACAACTTGGGAATCAAGACCATATGTAGCACTCATATTACGAAATAAATCGGTATCCATAAAAGCTTCAATGCATTTATAATCATAAATTATACCTGATTCTCTATCCTTGTCGTTCTCCCAACCTTCGAGTATTTTCTTGGATTCGATCAAGAAGGTCCCTTTTAAACTCTTCTTTGTTGCGTGTAAATGATCCGAACAAGAAGTATCCAGCAAGGTCTTGTCTTGAAAAGAAAGTCTTGCATAGAAATTATCAATAATAACATTACCAGGAAGCTCATGAATGGGGCATTTGAGCATTAAAGACTTCAATCTCCCCCAAGCTTGGGCAATACTCTCTCCATCATGAGGCCAAAAATTATATATGCGATTCCGATCCTTATGAATTTCACTTGGAGGATAGAACTTAGAATAAAACCGGGGCACAATATCATTCCATTCAAGAGAATCCCCATTATCCAGTAATTTATACCAATGCGCCGCCTTTCCGGACAGCGATAAAGAGAATAATTTCTTCCTCACTTCATCCATAGCAATACCTGCACATTTGAATAACCCGCATAATTCATGCAAAAACAGTAAATGATCACCGGGGTGGACTGTTCCATCCCCTTCATAGCGGTTATCCATAACACGTTCAATAATTTTCATAGGTATTTTATATGGTATCACTTCCTCACCTGGCGCCTCATCTACTACCGTTGCAGTAGTAGTAGATTTCCCAAATAGAAATTGAAGAGAAGAGCTCTCCATAATGACTTATGGCAGCAGGCAGAAATAAAATCAGCACAACAGTAAAGGTTTTCCTTACCAATTCCACTTACCAATAGCGCTTCACTCCCCGGCAACGGCGCCATGAAAATAGTCTTGATGACCCACAAGTATAGGGGGTGTATCGTAGTATCTTCGATAAGTAAGAATGTCGATCCCAACGAGGAGCAGAAGGTGTTGGCAAACAATTTCGATGAAGGTTTCACTGTAAATGCTCACAGACAAGTATTCAGGGGGTTTTGATGTAACAGATGAAATAAGTACGAGTAAGTAAAATGCGAGAGAAATAATTGCAGCGAGTGGCCCAATCCTTTGTAGCACAAAGGACAAGCCGGTTTGTTTACTTATAATGACCAAACGTTCTCGAGGACTCATGGGATTTTAGTCTAGTGCTTTCGCTACATACGGCTAAATAATCTTCATTGTTATGATAAGTGTTGTGTGGGTGAACCTATGCTAATGTACCGCCCTTCCTAGGACTAAATACATACTTGTGATTATACCCCTTGCAAGCATCCGCGACTACAAGAAAGTAATTAAGAATAAATCTAACCACAGCCTTAAACTGCGAGATCCTGCGATCCCTCCCCGCATCGATATACCAACGGGGGTTTAGGTTTCTGTCACTCCGGCAACCCCGCAATTAGCAAACGAATACAAGATGCATTCCCCTAGGCCCATAAATGGTGAAGTGTCATGTAGTCGACGTTCACATGACACCACTAGAAGAATAACACCACAACTTAAATATCACACCATTGAATATTACTCAACCATAGTTCACTACTAACATTTAGACTTCACCCATGTCCTCAAGAACTAAACGAACTACTCACGAGACATCATATGGAACATGATCAGAGGTGATATGATGATGAATAACAATCTGAACATAAACTTGGTTCAATGGTTTCACTCAATAGCATCAACAACAAGTATAGATCGATACGGGAGAGTTTCCCCTATCAAACAATCAAGATCAAACCCAAATTGCTACGGCGGTGACGGTGTCCAGCGGTGATGACGGCGGTGATGATGGTGGAGATGATGATGATGGTGATGGTGATGATGTCCAGCTTGATGTCGGTGACGATGGCGTCGATTTCCCCTCCCGGAGGCGAATTTCCCCGGCGGATTCCTGCCCGCCGGAGAGCTCTTTTCTCTCTCGGTGTTCTCGGCCCCGCGAGGCGGCTATAACTCTTCGTGAGGTACCCCTTCAGGCTTAGGTTTTCGGGACGAAGGATTTCGCGAAGAAAAGGAGGCGAAAGGGGCGTGGGCCCTCCACACCACATGGCGGCGCGGCCGGGGCCCGGGCCGCGCCGCCCTAGGGTGTGGGCCCACCCCGGCTCCTCCCGGCTCCTCCTTCCGGCTTCCTCCGTCATCTTGAAAAATAGGATTTTTGGTATAATTTCCTTCCACAGGTGATCTTCCGAAATATTGCCTTACGACGTTGCTTTTTCCAGCGGAATCTCGGCTCCGGTGCTTGATCCTCCAATAATGATGAAACATGCAAAATAGATGAAATAACATAAGTATTGTGTCCCAATATGAAATATATCAATGAATAACAGACAAATTATGATATAAAATAGTGATGCAAATTGGACGTATCACCCTGCTGCCACCGACTGGTAGGACAAAAGATGTTGTGCAAGTTTCTCATTGCGAGCACGTACGACTATAATTGGAACACATGCCTATTGATTGATTAGTACTTAGACACCGTTTTATTATTATCCGCAAATGCCCCGCTATGATTGTTACATGAGTTTCTCTCATCCATGCAACGCCCGTTATCCGTCCCCGTGCCTGACGTATTTTAATCCCGCTCGTTTACTATAATCACTACCGCTATCTTTGTTACTCTGTCGCTGTTATTTCACTACTACTACTGCTATAAAACTGTTACTATCGATAAACTCTTGCGAGCAAGTCTGTTTCCAGTGCAATCGAATTGACAACTCCGTTGTTAAGGCTTCCAAGTATTCTTTGTCTCCCCTTGTGTCGAATCAATAAATTGGGTAATAGTTCCCTCGAAGACTGTTGCGATCCCCTATACTTGTGGGTCATCAGATATCTTTAACATCTACCTCCCTGAGTTCGATAAACCTTGGATGATTCACTTAAGGGAAACTTGTTGTTGTTCTAGAAACTTCTGCACTTGAAGGCCCAACACTGTCTACAAGAATAGAAGTGTGCGTAGACATCAGAGAGTGAGTCCATGATGGTTGGTGATGATGTTGGTGGCGGTGATGATGAAGAAGCCCTCGATATCCCTCTCACTTGGGTGGAGAGCAGGATCAATCTGACCCCCGAAACAAAGATTGTTGTCTTGGCGCCGCTCTGTTTCGCACATCATCGTGTGCTTCCGGGGGTAGGTTTTTAGGGTATATAAGGCACCACGAGAAGGGGTGAGGCAAGACGTCGACCGAGGGGCGAATGGGCCTGGGTGGCGCGCCCAAAGAGTTAGGGCGCGCCACCTAGCCTCGTTCGGGCCTCGTGGCTCCGCTCTCATGATCCAAAGTTCGAGGTCCCTTCTTTTGGTGAAAAACTTCCATGGTATTTTCCCCAATTTTATTTCCTGTGAAAACTTGAAAAAGGGAGACTTTTCTAAAAACAACATCAGATTCAACAGTTTTTATCCAAGTATGGTGAGATTCCGGAGTAATTCATTGAGCAAAGTGCTTGGAAAAGTAGATACATTTGAGATGTATCAGTATTTTACAAACTTTGTAATACCACGAGTAGGGTTTTTCTGTACTATATAAACACGAAGCCCGGCCTACGAAGAGGGTAGGGTTCTAGCCCTACACGTACACGCACAACCCCAAATTATTAGGAAATTAAGCTGAAAAGATATGTTTTTAAGATGAAGGATCAAATGACCTAAGGGTTGGCTCTCAGCGAGATTCTTCCACTGCCGACGTAACTGTAGGTACTACCCATGCCACCCATTGACGGGACCACCAGAGGCCTTTGAGATCCAAGAGTTAAGAACCTTTCCATTACATAGCTCTTGTCTTATTGATTCTCTAGTGATTAGTCTACTACGTAGATTTTTAAGTCTTTCAAAGGCTGAAATCATGCATATGTTTATTGGTTTGTGTGGCACTGATACGTCTCCGACGTATCGATAATTTCTTGTGTTCCATGCCACATTATTGATGATATCTACATGTTTTATGCACACTTTATGTCATATTCATGCATTTTCTGGAACTAACCTATTAACAAGATGCCGAAGTGCCGCTCTCGTTTTCTCGCTGTTTTTGGTTTCGAAATCCTAGTAAGGAAATATTCTCGGAATCGGACGAAATCAACGCCAAAGATCTTAGAATCCTCGGAAGCATCCAGAACACCCGAGAGTCGCCAGAGGGGGGCCACAGGGCCCCCAGATGATAGGCCGGCGCGGCCCACCCCCTGGCCGCGCCGCCTTATGGTGTCGTCGCCCCGTTGACCTTCTGACGCCGCCTCTTCGCCTATATAAAGGTCCCAGACCTAAAACCATGAGACGGAAAAGCCACGGTACGAGAAACCTTCCAGAGCCGCCGCCATCGCGAAGCCAAGATCTGGGGGACATGAGTCTCTGTTCCGGCACGCCGCCGGGACGGGAAGTGCCCCGGAAGGCTTCTCCATCGACACCACCGCCATCTTCATCAACGCTGCTGTCTCCCATGAGGAGGGAGTAGTTCTCCATCAAGGCTCGGGGCTGTACCGGTAGCTATGTGGTTAATCTCTCTCCTATGTACTTCAATACAATGATCTCATGAGCTGCTTTACATGATTGAGATTCATATGAGCTTTGTATCGCTACTAGTTGTGTGCTACTCATGTGATGTTATTAAAGTAGTCTATTCCTCCCGCATGGTGTAAAGGTGACTAGTGTGTGCACCGTGTGGTTCTTGTCGTATGCTATGATCATGATCTCTTGTAGATTGTGGAGTTAATTATCATTATGATAGTATTGATGTGATCTATTCCTCCTTCATAGTGTAATGTGGACAAGTGTGTGCTCTATGTTAGTTCTTGGTTTATTTTGCAATGATCTATTATGCTCTAAGGTTATTTAAATATGAACATTGAATTGTGGAGCTTGTTAACTCCGGCATTGAGGGTTCGTGTAATCCTACGCAATGTGTTCATCATCCAACAAAAGAGTGTATGTAGCACATATGAGAAAGAGTTATTTATTATGCGATCAATGTTGAGAGTGTCCACTAGTGAAAGTCTAATCCCTAGGCCTTGTTCCTAAATATTGCTATCGCTGCTTGTTTACCTGTTTCTTTACCGCGTTACTACTCGCTGCGTTACTACCGTTCATACTTATTTATACCACCTCGTATTTCACTATCTCTTCGCCGAACTAGTGCACCTATTAGGTGTGTTGGGGACACAAGAGACTTCTTGCTTTGTGGTTGCGAGGTTGCATGAGAGGGATATCTTTGACCTCTTCCTCCCCGAGTTCGATAAACCTTGGGTGATCCACTTAAGGGAAACTTGCTGCTGTTCTACAAACCTCTGCTCTTGGAGGCCCAACACTGTCTACAAGAATAGAAGCTCCCGTAGACATCAAGCACTTTTCTGGCGCCGTTGCCAGGGAACGAATCAAGACACTCCATCAAGCCCGTCAATCGCCATCAAACCTCCCACGTCAACCACGCGCCAGTTCTGGACAACAAGCACTTTTCTGGCGCCGTTGCCGGGGAGGAAAGGTAAAAGGTACTCACACTCCGGATCTCGGCTACTAAGCTATTTTCGCCGTTGTAAGTACTCGAAGCTATTTCCTTTAGATCCTGCAATTGCATCTTTTTGTTTCTTGTTTACACTAGTTTGGCATAATGAACAACAATGAGCTTCTTATTCTATTTCCTGATTTAAGACATGGATGGTTTGATGCGAAAATTAAAAAACCTATGGAACATATTAGTATGAACGCTTTGAACACCATTGTTGCTAATAATATAGAAAGTTCTAAGCTTGGGGAAGCTGGTTTTCATGATCTTTTTAGTCCCCCAAGAATTGAGGAGAAAATTTTCTTTGATGATACTTTGCCTCCTATTTATGATGATTATAATGATAGTGGTCTTTTGGTGCCACCTAATATGGAGAGTAAATTTTGTTGTGATTATACTATGCCTCCTACACTTGATGAGAATAATAATGATAGCTACTTTGTTGAATTTGCTCCCACTATAACTAATAAAATTGATTATGCTTATGTGGAGAGTAATAATTTTATGCATGAGACTCATGATAAGAATGATTTATGTGATAGTTATATTGTTGAGTTTGCTCATGATGCTACTGAAAGTTATTATGAGAGAGGAAAATATGGTTGTAGAAATTTTCATGTTACTAAAATGCCTCTCTATGTGCTGAAATTTTTGAAGCTACACTTGTTTTATCTTCCTATGCTTGTTACTTTGCTCTTCATGAACTTGTTTATTTACAAGACTCCTATGCATAGGAAGCATGTTAGACTTAAATGTGTTTTGAATTTGCCTCTTGATGGTCTCTTTTGCTTCAACTACTATTTCTTGCGAGTGCATCATTAAAACTGCTGAGCCCATCTTAATGGCTATAAAGAAAGAACTTCTTGGGAGATAACCCATGTGTTATTTTGCTACAGTACTTTGTTTTATATTTGTATCTTGGAAGTTGTTTACTACTGTAGCAACCTATCCTTATCTTAGTTTTGTGTTTTGTTGTGCCAAGTAAAGTCTTTGATAGTAAAGTGAATACTAGATTTGGATTACTGCGCGAAACAGCATTTCTTTGCTGTCACGAATCTGGGTCTAATTCTCTGTAGGTAACTCAGAAAATTAAGCCAATTTACACGAGTGATCCTCAGATATGTACGCAAATTTCATTCAATTTGGGCATTTTCATTTGAGCAAGTCTGGTGCCTCAATAAAATCCATCTTTACGGACTGTTCTGTTTTGACAGATTCTGCCTTTTATTTCGCATTGCCTCTTTTGCTATGGTGGATGAATTTCTTTGTTCCATTAATGTCCAAGTAGCTTTATGCAATGTCCGAAGTGTTAAGAATGATTGTGTCACCTCTGAACATGTTAATTTTTATTGTGCACTAACCCTCTAATGAGTTGTTTCGAGTTTGGTGTGGAGGAAGTTTTCAAGGGTCAAGAGAGGAGGATGATATACTATGATCAAGAAGAGTGAAAGCTCTAAGCTTGGGGATGCCCCGGTGGTTCACCCCTGCATATTCCAAGAAGACTCAAGCATCTAAGCTTGGGGATGCCTTGGGCATCCCCTTCTTCATCGACAAATTATCAGGTTCCTTCTCTTGAAACTATATTTTTATTCGGTCACATCTTATGTACTTTACTTGGAGCGTCTCGTATGTTTCTTGTTTTTGTTTTTGTTTGAATAAATGCTTGTGTGGGAGAGAGACACGCTCCGTCGGTTCATATGAACACATGTGTTCTTAGCTTTTAATGTTCATGGCGAAGGTTAAAACTGCTTCGTTCATTTTTATATGGTTGGAAACGGAAAATGCTACATGTAGTAATTGGTAAAATGTCTTGGATAATGTGATACTTGGCAATTGTTGTGCTCATGTTTAAGCTCTTGCATCATATACTTTGCACCTATTAATGCAGAAACACCTAGAGCTTGCTAAAATTTGGTTTGCATATTTGGTCTCTCTAAAGTCTAGATAATTTCTAGTATTGAGTTTGAACAACAAGGAAGACGGTGTAGAGTCTTATAATGTTTACAATATGTCTTTTATGTGAGTTTTGCTGCACCGTTCATGCTTGTGTTTGTTTCAAATAACCTTGCTAACCTAAACCTTGTATCGAGAGGGAATACTTCTCATGCATCCAAAATCCTTGAGCCAACCACTATGCCATTTGTGTCCACCATACCTACCTACTACATGGTATTTCTCCGCCTTTCCAAAGTAAATTGCTTGAGTGCTACCTTGAAAATTCCATCATTCGCCTTTGCAATATATAGCTCATGGGACAAATAGCTTAAAAACTATTGTGGTATTGAATATGTACTTATGCACTTTATCTCTTATTAAGTTGCTTGTTGTGCGATAACCATGTTTCTGGGACGCCATCAACTATTCTTTGTTGAATATCATGTGAGTTGCTATGCATGTCCGTCTTGTCCGAAGTAAGAGAGATCTACCACCTTAATGGTTGGAGCATACATATTGTTAGAGAAGAACATTGGGCCGCTAACTAAAGCCATGATTCATGGTGGAAGTTTCAGTTTTGGACATATATCCTCAATCTCATATGAGAATAATAATTGTTGCCACATGCTTATGCATTAAAGAGGAGTCCATTATCCGTTGTCCATGTTGTCCCGGTATGGATGTCTAAGTTGAGAATAATCAAAAGCGAGAAATCCAAAATGCGAGCTTTCTCCTTAGACCTTTGTACATGCGGCATGGAGGTACCCCATTGTGACACTTGGTTAAAACATGTGTATTGCGATGATCCGGTAGTCCAAGCTAATTAGGACGAGGTGCGGGCACTATTAGTATACTATGCATGAGGCTTGCAACTTGTAAGATATAATTTACATAACTCATATGCTTTATTACTACCGTTGACAAAATTGTTTCATGTTTTCAAAATAAAAGCTCTAGCACAAATATAGCAATCGATGCTTTCCTCTTTGAAGGACCTTTCTTTTACTTTTATGTTGAGTCAGTTCACCTATTTCTCTCCATCTCAAGAAGCAAACACTTGTGTGAACTGTGCATTGATTCCTACATACTTGCATATTGCACTTATTATATTACTTTGCATTGACAACTATCCATGAGATATACATGTTATAAGTTGAAAGCAACCGCTGAAACTTAATCTTCCTTTGTGTTGCTTCAATACCTTTACTTTGATTTATTGCTTTATGAGTTAACTCTTATGGAAGACTTATTGATGCTTGTCTTGAAGTACTATTCATGAAAAGTCTTTGCCTTATGATTCACTTGTTTACTCATGTCATTACCATTGTTTTGATCGCTGCATTCATTACATATGTTTACAATATGATCAAGTTTATGATGCCATGTCACTCCCGAAATTATCTTTGTTATCGTTTACCTGCTCGGGACGAGCAGGAACTAAGCTTGGGGATGCTGATACGTCTCCGACGTATCGATAATTTGTTGTGTTCCATGCCACATTATTGATGATATCTACATGTTTTATGCACACTTTATGTCATATTCATGCATTTTCTGGAACTAACCTATTAACAAGATGCCGAAGTGCCGTCTCCGTTTTCTGCTGTTTTTGGTTTCGGAAATCCTAGTAAGGAAATATTCTCGAATCGGACGAAATCAACGCCAAAGATCTTAGAATCCCGGAAGCATCCAGAACACCCGAGAGTCGCCAGAGGGGGGCCACAGGGCCCCCAGATGATAGGCCGGCGCGGCCCACCCCCTGGCCGCGCCGCCTTATGGTGTCGTCGCCCCGTTGACCTTCTGACGCCGCCTCTTCGCCTATATAAAGGTCCCAAACCTAAAACCACAAGACGGAAAAGCCACGGTACGAGAAACCTTCCAGAGCCGCCGCCATCGCGAAGCCAAGATCTGGGGGACAGGAGTCTCTGTTCCGGCACGCCGCCGGGACGGGGAAGTGCCCCCGGAAGGCTTCTCCATCGACACCACCGCCATCTTCATCAACGCTGCTGTCTCCCATGAGGAGGGAGTAGTTCTCCATCAAGGCTCGGGGCTGTACCGGTAGCTATGTGGTTAATCTCTCTCCTATGTACTTCAATACAATGATCTCATGAGCTGCTTTACATGATTGAGATTCATATGAGCTTTGTATCGCTACTAGTTGTGTGCTACTCATGTGATGTTATTAAAGTAGTCTATTCCTCCTGCATGGTGTAAAGGTGACTAGTGTGTGCACCGTGTGGTTCTTGTCGTATGCTATGATCATGATCTCTTGTAGATTGTGGAGTTAATTATCATTATGATAGTATTGATGTGATCTATTCCTCCTTCATAGTGTAATGTGGACAGTGTGTGCGCTATGTTAGTTCTTGGTTTATTTTGCAATGATCTATTATGCTCTAAGGTTATTTAAATATGAACATTGAAGTGTGGAGCTTGTTAACTCCGGCATTGAGGGTTCGTGTAATCCTACGCAATGTGTTCATCATCCAACAAAAGAGTGTATGTAGCACATATGAGAAAGAGTTATTTATTATGCGATCAATGTTGAGAGTGTCCACTAGTGAAAGTCTAATCCCTAGGCCTTGTTCCTAAATATCGCTATCGCTGCTTGTTTACTGTTTTACTTCAGCTACTATCGGCTGCGTTACTACTGCTCATACTTATTTATACCACCTGTATTTCACTATCTCTTCGCCGCACTAGTGCACCTATTAGGTGTGTTGGGGACACAAGAGACTTCTTGCTTTGTGGTTGTAGGGTTGCATGAGAGGGATATCTTTGACCTCTTCCTCCCTGAGTTCGATAAACCTTGGGTGATCCACTTAAGGGAAACTTGCTGCTGTTCTACAAACCTCTGCTCTTGGAGGCCCAACACTGTCTACAAGAATAGAAGCTCCCGTAGACATCAGGCACTGATAGTTGGGATTTCTATTTCCGTGCCCTCGGGTCCTTAGTTGTACTCAGTTTTCCCCAGCTCCTTAGTTTTCCTCAGTTTTCCCCAATCCCTTGCCTGAAACCCGCAGAAGGAGCTCGGACGAAGGATTCCCGTTTAGTTGACGTTGGTTGGTGCTGGCAAGTGGGGCCGCTGCTGGTGCCCCGCAGTGGACACGTCTCCACTTATCCAGATCATCGTGGGACCCACAACTTGTCCACGTTAGCGCGCCGGACCCACAACTTACCCAGGTGATCGTTGCAAAATGGGAGCCCGAGCCAGCCCCGCGCCCGTTCCCGTGCCATTGCTTCCCCTTTCTTTCCCCGCGCCCGTGCCCGCGCCATTGCTTCCCCTTTCTTTCCCCGCGCCCCATTGTTCTTCTTCTCCACCAGCGGCAACCCTTCTCCGGCAGGCGGGTGATGTCTAGTTTCTCTTCGACCTCCCGTTCTTCATGGCCGCAGTATGGACCCGTGCCTTTGACAAGATGCCCTGACTGCCCACGCCAGGAGCCTCTGAAGCGGTCGATCTGTAAGATGGACGACAACGACAACCATGGATGTCAGTTCCTTGCATGCGAGAGCTATCCATATAGAGAGGGGGATAAGGTTAGATCTCGCTCCAATTTCTCTGTTTTCTCTCGATTTTCTTGTTATTCCCTCGAATTTGGGATTTAGGGTTCACGTTGTTGTTTCCAGATCCTGAAGAAATATAGGCATTTCGAGTGGATCGATGTGTACGTTCAGAGGCTTCAATTGCAGGAATCAATTGGCGCTATTGGGGAGCGCAATTTGGGAGGGGACTTGCTGTAGAGAATGCGGTGGAGAGGGGAGCCGTTCCGATTATGCCTAATGCTCCCAATGCAGGACTGGTGGAAGTGAAGGGAGAACTGAAGAAAATGAACAAGCAGTTAAGGCAGCTGATCGAGTTGAAGAAGCAAGCTAATCTGGTGGCTGGTTGTTTTTTCTGTTGTATAATTGCGATCGGATTCTTATCATTGCTCACTGTGCGCTAGAAGTTGTTACAAGGGATACCTTGTTACAAATCCATTATTCGAGTACATGTACTTGTAGTTGTTTACATAGTTAGTGTGTGCATTCACCGAAATTACCAACTATATTGGAATGCTAAAGAAAGTTGATAATTGTTAGAGGGGTGACAAATAATCCAATCACCGAAATCCCCCAAATATGTCAAAACTATATCCCGTAAAAGAAAAGGAAAGCTAAAGATAGTTGATAATTGTTAGAGGGGTGACAATAATGCATTCACCGAAATCTGCAAATATGTATGCCTCATATTTATACCAAAATTACACCACTTTTGGGCCGTTTCAAATTACCAAAACTATATACCAAACTATATTCCCTAAAAGAAAAGGAAAGCTAAACATAGTTGATAATTGTTAGAGGGGTGACAATAATGCATTCACCGAAATCCGCAAATATATATGTATTCCTCATGTTTATATCAAAATTACACCACTTTTGGGCCGTTTCAAATTACCAAAACTATATCCCAGACTATATTCCCTAAAAGAAAAGGAAAGCTAAAGATAGTTGATAATTGTTAGAGGGGTGACAATAATGCATTCACCAAAATCCGCAAATATGTATTCCTCATGTTTATACCAAAATTATACCACTTTTGGGCCATTTCAAATTACCAAAACTATATCCCAAACTATATTCTCTAAAAGAAAAGGAAAGCTAAAGATAGTTGATAATTGTTAGAGGGGTGAAAATAATGCATTCACCGAAATCCGCACTCTCCACCGACAGAGAGAGAGAGGGGTGGCCACGAAGAGAGAGAGAGAGAGAGAGGGGTGGCCACGAAGAGACGGAGAGGGGTATACTGCCCGTTAGATCAGTTGATCAACGGTTCGTGGAGTCGATCCGTGTGACAACGGCTCAACCAATCAGGATAAGTTTGGGCTTCTGTGAGCATTTGTGACAGAGCTTGAGGGCAAAATTGAGTAGTACTAAGAATCCAAGGGCACATAAACAGTAAATAGACTAAGGGATTTAAACAAAAGAATTACAAAAGGAAAAATGCGTGTTTTTTACAATATAATTCATATTAGGCTACATCAAATTATTTGCAATTCAAATATACATGAGTGTGACAATTATGGCATCATTTAAACAAACTATGTTTTTGGGGAAGATGTTTTGCAAAGGGGTTTGAGTGGAAAACCATGCATCTTCATAGCTACACTAGTGATTCTGAGAAGTGGCAATTTGTGGTAAAACTTGATTTATATATGTTTGTTAAGGTTTTCTAGGTGGCAGGTTGCGTAGGAAGACTCCATGAGTAGGTGCCACTATGTTTTTATTTTTTGGATTTTTTCGCATGAAATGACTCAATTAGATATGTTAATCTCATTTGTTGACTCTCTGTTGACCAACTAATTGAGGGTAAAATTGAGTATATTGCACTTGCCAGTCTAAGTACTCAAAGGGAAAACTGAGTACAGATAAAATTTCTGTATAAGGCCTGAGGTTATAACTGAGTACACCAAACGTCCTAGGGTTAGACTCGTGTCGCGGTGCATGCTGCAGCCGTGCATAGCAGACGCGTGTTGCGGTACACGCCACCTTCGTCTTTATAGAGCCTTTTCTCTCTCCCTCAACGCATGTTCTCACTGCAACCGCCTCTCCTGTCCCATCATCTTCTCCACAACCGAAGAAAAAACCCCGAAGAAAACCGCCGGCGATGGAGAATAATGCATGAGATGCCCATTGTCGGTGCATCAACTGCCGGCACATCGGCCGCGGCCCCCGTCCAGGCCCCTGTCGCTGCTTCCAACGTAGCAACCGACGCATCAGTCGCCGGCGCATCGGCCGCCACCACCGTCCAGGCCCCCGTCGCTTGGAACCCGTACGAACCAGTGTCGTACGTCGCGCCGGAGAACCCCTACGACACCAGCATCATCGACGACGAGCCGGAGGTAACCCTTTGCTCCATTGTCTTATCCCATTTCAATCCTTTTGTGTTAGATCTAGCGTTATTAGGGTTCGTCTGTTCCTAGTTCAATCCATTTGTGTTAGATCTTGCGTTATTAGGGTTCGTCTGTTCCTAGTTCAATCCTTTTGTGTTAGATCTTGCGTTATTAGTGTTTGTATTTGCTTTTGTTTAAGATTTGTGCCGATGATGATGAATATTTGGGCACAAATTGATTCAGGGTTTGGTCAGTAAACAATTGGTGTGTACAAATTTGTTGTGCATGATCTTTGGTTTATTGACTCAAATCCTGGATATAAGTGTGTCCAATGTAACTGAGGCTACCTCTTTTTTTTCGAGCTCATATTATCATGCATGATCTTTGTTCACTCTCTGTTCCATTATCGTTGCAATTGACTCCGTGTTTTTTGCACGATCTTTGGTGCTACGTGACAGGTGCAGAGCAGCGACGTCGACAACGACGACGAGTCCTTCCACACCAAGACTCGTCACGTCCTCAGGAGGCTGCAGTCCGACCATTACGATGGCCCCTTTGCTCGAGGCATTTACAAGTGCCCCTTCTGCAACAGGAAGCTCCGCGCCACCGACTTCAACTGCCTGGTGGACCATGCTGAATCCATTGCCAAATGCGGCGCTAGAGTTGGAATGACCGTGAACGTGCATGCGTTCATGGCCAAACACAAAGCACTTGGGATTCTCCTGCGCAACCTTCAAGCGAGTCAGATGCGCTACCTGGAGGCGTTGAACGTGCCTACTGCACTCTCTGTATGTGACTGCTCTATCTTTAGAGCAGCTTAAATTCATGTAAAATGTAGCTTATGTTGTATCTATCGGTACTACTGTTAGATATGTCGTGAATATATCTATGCTATGTTGGCTGCTGTATGCAGCTTATCCTATATTTTCTCTGGATTTGTGCCCTAGATTTCCTACCTGATTGGGTAAAAACGAAGGCATAAAGAAATGAATGGCGTTACAAAACAGAAGGAGAAGCTGCTCTAGATTTGCTACCAATTTGAGCTATCAAATATGAATGAGATCGAGCGAGAAAGATGAAAAAGGTACATTGAAAACTGCTAATCTGGACGAAAAAGAGACGGAAACCACTCGTGTCCATATCCCGGACCCACACGGCTCCACACGGCACGGCCCCACACGCTACGGCCACACAAACACGGTCTCGTCCTGTCCCACGCGGTCCCTTCCTACCAGCCCCACACGACGTGGCCACACACGACGCGGCCACACACGACGCGGCCCCACAAACGACACGACCCCACTCGTCAGCACGGAACGGTCAACTTAACAGATTCCTTCTGTCCGAGCTCCTTCTGCGGGTTTCAGACAAGGTCTTGGGGAAAACTGAGAAAAAACTAAGGAGCTGGGGAAGACTGAGCACAACTAAGGACACGAGGGCACGAAAATAGAAATCCCCTAATAGTTTGATTGTATCACATCTGCTTTTCTGAAGTGTAACATTCCAACCATTATCGGCTAAATGGACTGGAGTTAACCAGTCTAACCAAACAACCATTATCGGCTAAATGGAATGGAGTTAACCAGTCTAACCACACAAGTTACAGTTGTCTCATGCGCCCCTCCTCATCTCTCGTATGGCATGAATGCAACAACATTTTCCTTATAATGAGTTTTTAACACATTCCCTACAACCGAGAACCCTATCACGCATATTACACAATGTTGGGCCGAACGGCCCATAACACCATCTCTTTGTCAACTGATTTAGGGTTTTCTCTGTAACGCTTATAAATACATCATCTTCTGATGAACAGACTCCCCCCTCATCCCGCTCCGCCGACTTCGCATTCTATCCATTCTATGTCCACCTTGTCCCAGTCCACCTCTTTTACTTGTGCGGAGATTATAGTTGAGGGCAATAATCTTGACACCGATCTTCTTTGCCGCATCTTAAAATCGGCTAGATCTGTTAGTTTATCATGGATGTGCTTCGTTGGCGCAAGCGACGCCGTGGCCGCAAGCACAAGGTGAACAAACACAGGGGTGATCATGTCGGCAACCAGATCAATGAGTTTGAGGTGAGTACACATGTTGTAGATCAAACCATTGATAACGAGATTTTTGATTGCAAGGTGCGCAAGAACAGGTTGGATTAGCCCGCTCATGTCCATGGAACGGAGTTAAAGCCCGATGTCGCCTCGGTCCACTTGAGCAATAATAACAAATTTGGTATGTTCCCTCCGTTCTTCTTGATCAAATACTTAATTTTATGATCTTCTTTTTTTTTGTTCAAGTGCAATTGCATGTTTTAATATGTATAATAGATTCCTTCGATACATCAAAATAATCCCTACAAACTTCAATGTAAGATTACGTGATTTATTTTTTTACTCCATTTCCACCGTCTTGACATGTCTAATATTTCATTTGTGTGTAGTTGCCGCGCCTGCTCTAGTCTATGTCATGTCTATCCACATAGGCCCAAGTAACAATTGGGCTGCGTAAGGCTCATAAATACCTAATGATGGCATAATATAAATGGAAAATCTAAAGGTGATACTGCAATAAATGGAAAATCTAAAGGTGGCACAGTAATAAATAGAGGCTGTAAAGATGGAAAAAAATAAATAAAATCTAGCTATATGGTGCAGCAGTACCATATGGCTAGATTTAGATTTTATTTATTCCATATAGCTAGATTTTATTTATTTCTTTCCATCTTTACAGCCTCTATTTATTACATTGCCACCTTTAGATTTTCCATTTATTGCAGTATCACCTTTACATTTTCCATTTATATTATGTCATCATTAGGTATTTATTAGGGGTGGAATGGAGCCGAATTCAGTGAAATCGACAAGTACTAGATAGCTTATAAAGAGTGTGTATGTATTAATAGCTAGATCCTTTTTGATCCGTTCTTAGGAAGGTTTTAAATTTTTTCTCAAATTAAGTCGTTATCTCTTTGCCCATTGTTTAGAGGAAATTTATTGTCTTCCATTTCTGAATCCGCATTTATTGCAGCATTGTAAATAATGGGCTATTGCAATGAATGCGAATTCAGTAATGGAAGCCAATAAATTTCCTTGCCCATTATTTAGAGGAAATTTACTGTTTTCTATTTCTGGATCCGCAATTATTGCAGCACTCTAAATAATTGGCTGCTGTAATGAATGCAGATCTAGAATGGAAGGCAATAAATTTCCTCTAAATAATGGGCAAAGAGATCACGACTTAATTTGAGAAAAAAATTAAAACCTTCCTAAGAACGGATCAAAAAGATCTAGCTATTAATAGATACACACTCTTTATAAGCTATCTAGTACTTATCGATTTCACTGAATTCGGATCGATTCCACCCCTAATAAATACCTAATAATGGCATAATATAAATGGAAAATCTACAGGTGATACTGCAATAAATGAAAAATCTAAAGGTGGCATTGTAATAAATAGAGGCTGTAAAGATGGAAAGAAATAAATAAAATATAGCTATATGGAATAAATAAAATCTAAATCTAGCCATATGGTGCTAAGATCTTCCTAAGATCGGATCAAACAGGATCCAACCATTAATACATACTCTTTATAAGCTGTCTAGTAGAGTTGTCCATTTCACTGAATTCAGATCGTTCGTGGAGGCGTTGGCTGTTTGAACATTTCGTTTGTTGGGAACCATGTCGGCGGCCCATGATTCAAGCAAGGGTGTGACTGAGGCAGATGCCCACGACGATGAGCACGCGGCTGCACACATGAGCCAGCCGCAGGCGAAGCGCGGCCGCCCGCGCAAGTACGTCGACCCAAGCGTTGCCATGCCGATGCCGTTGGCTATCGTGCTGGCACGACATCCAACTAGTGATGTCCTGCGGCCACCAGTGATGCCGATGCTGGTGCCGCCACCCCCACCACCACCCGTCAGGAAGAGGAGGGTCCAGGCGCAGAGGTCCACGGCCACCAAGAAGACGGCGACAGGTATATAGTACTACTAGTTCTGATAGGATAGTACATACCGACAAACACATGCATGTGCATTTAGTTCAGATACCCAAAGGTTAGTAATTCAGTAATAGGCTGTGGTCATACTTTCTGATCTTTCTGAATTTTAATGGATGTTGTTTTGCAGGGTTATCAGGTGTCATTGGAATGAATCATGAGGTTATCACAGTCGAAGTTGGAGAGGTAAATTGTCCCACTCGCTTACGATGTACCTAGAGAAATAATATTACTAGCGCACTACAAGATTACAGTATGATCTGAGTGAGATTTCTATTTTGGTCAAATAAATACGCTGATAAATACGCTCATGCACACTTTGAGAGACGTATTTACATATTCTGCGCTTGAATTGTTTTAATAGTTTCGTTGGATGGTCCTTCTTGCTCTCAATATTAAAGCTCGGGCTTAGTAAGAAATACTTAACCTTTCACGTATTCTTTAATTACATGTCAACATATTCAGTAGTTATTTCAAAAACAGAAAAATCTTATGTGCATGAGGCATGGGTAGTGGGTTATATCATAACTTTTTTCCAAACCGGACTATAGCCCCATTCCTCCATTACTCACATCACAGAAATACAAGCCCTTTACAAGTACTCCGGATCTCCAACTAGGGACGGAAAATAAAGAAGTGAATGCACCAACCATAAATATATTATTCATACTCAACCATTCATGGGATAATTAGTACTTCAGTTTTTACCTGATGATCACATATTTTATTATAATCATATATTTTCCATAGGCTCTCATGATTTCATATTTTACTTTGTATATATTTTCCATATGCTCTGTTCTACCAAAGCTTGTGCTTGTTGTGTTGTAAATACTAACAAAGGATCCATGATTGCAGGATGTAGCTATGAAAATCATGCCCCTTTTTAGGAATGGGTGGGTAACTTGTATCCTGTCTGCCCATGGAGCTTTATCCAATGTGACACTGCGTCAAGGAAGTTCTTCTACTGACACAACTATTTATCAGGTTTGGTTCATTTTTTTTAGCTTGGAATGCACCTGAAATCAATAGTTTCTCATCAATTTCGACCATAAAGAAAAAATAAATGTTAGATACTAGTTAGAGATATCTATTATTTCCTTTTATGACCTATCGAAACAAAACATATCATTTTTTTGTTCTGCCTCATTTCGAAATGAATTGTTGCGGTCTGGCCTATATATTTGCATCAGTTTCGAATAGTATCTTAACTATTTGCATTCAATATGTAGGGTTATTTTGAGATGCTCTCATTGTCCGGCTCGTATCAACCATCAGAGACTGATGGAATGAGCAGCGGCACAGGTGAACTCAGTGTTTCACTTGCTAGTCTGGATGGCCGTATTTTTGGTGGCCGAGTGGCAGGACCTTTGACCGCAGCTTCGCCTGTTCAGGTAACCTAGTTTTACTTCGTTCAAAAAAAAAGGTAACCCAGTTTTACTTGATGAGCATGCTTTAAACAGTCAAATTATGGTGTTTACACCATATATGTTGATAGATTCTATACTTCTTGGTTCTTGGATCTTGATCTGTTTGTTAAGTTAAAGATTATTTGCTTAGTGCTTTTGGGAAACCATGAAAAATTAGTGTTTTGCCATATAATCTACAATGTTATACTATCCCCTTCGTAAAATTGTTGTGTCAATCTTGCTCTGATTAGTCTTACTTAAGAGCTGCCATCATCTGATGAAACATACATGTATATTT
Organism: Lolium rigidum; assembly: GCF_022539505.1. Taxonomy (NCBI): domain Eukaryota; kingdom Viridiplantae; phylum Streptophyta; class Magnoliopsida; order Poales; family Poaceae; genus Lolium; species Lolium rigidum. Next base: position 145,285,455 of record NC_061508.1, on the reverse strand, counting down.
CAAGTGGATCTTCTGCTTTCCACTAATTTTTGTGTTATTGTACTAATGCTCAGGTGGTCGTTGGAAGGTTTCAAGTGGATGAGAACAAGAAGCTCAACCAGGCTGCCACCGGTGGCGTTCCAGGTGCTAGCAGTTCTACACCGAGTGGTGCTCTGAATGGGTCCTCTCGAAGTGCACCAAATTAGAGTGACACTTGCTCATTCAACACCAGCAGCCACCCCCCAGTATCCCATGAAACTGAAATCCAGATGAATCTACAATTCTGTAGGAAGCCTTGCTGAAGGAACTTGAAGTTTTCGTGTTTCGGTTAGTATTGCCAGATTAGGCTCTTGTAATACCAGCCACCTCTATGTTAGCTTTTCGCTCCAAGGTCTCTCATGATGCTTGGATATTTGCGCCTAGCTCGCTCCAAATACTTAGTTTTTTGCTCCTAGTTGTTTACCCATTTGCTCCAAATGCTTTAGATTTTTTCTACTAGCTCCAGATGCTCCGCTTTTGTTCCTTGCTCCATGTTAGATAACTATCAGAATTTATTTCTTTTGCTCGATAGACCCTGGATGTGGTCTAGTTAAATCATGTTGCAGCAGGATGGATGCTTTGTCATATTATGTTTTTTTCTATAATCAGTACTCATGAATTTTGCTTATGAAATATTGCATGGTTATATTACGCACATCCGGCGAGTAGTAAAAGTGGGAACTTCAATGGTTGTGTTCCTTTATTAGCTAAAGGAAATGGAAATTTCTCAATGGCAATAGCAGGTAGCAGCTAGACAACTCCTCCCAAGTCCAAAGTAGTCACAATTGTGTTCCAAACCCATTCCGTCCGGAATTGCGGGTTTCAGTTCACAAGTAGGTAAGGTAACGAGTTCTTGAAGTACTAACCTAGCTAGTATACACTTGTAGCATTTTTTTACGCAAAACATGGTATTCCAACAAAATAAGCGGTGCTCCCTTCCGTTCACAATTAGTTCGCATTCTAGGTTTAGTCCAAATCATATTTTGTAAAATTTAACTAAATATTTTTAAAAATATATCTACATTCACAATGTAAAAGCTATAGCATTAGAATGGACATAAGCCATATTTTTATATTATATGCATTTGATATTACGATTATTGAGTTTTCCTATATTTCTGGTCAAACTTGATAAAGTTTAACTTTGAAAAAACCCAGAACCATAACTAAATAAAAACAGAGGGGGTTTCTAATGACTAGCCATAGACCAAAAACCAAGCATGCGAAGATAGACAAATGTGCAGCGCAATCATACCAACCGAGGGAATGAGCTAGTGACCATATATTGAATCACTGTGCATTTTACAATTAAATGACCAAAGTGAGTAAATCAGACACGAATTTTACTTTTGCCATGCCTGTTAGTTCGGTAGCTTGGATTTTTCAAACTATTCCAAGAACCAGCCAGCAGCACCTCTCAAAGATGTAACACTTGGGGCATCTTTAAACATCCATAGGAATTTTGAGCTTCTGAATTTTGAGGAGAATTTTCTCTAAGGGCATGTACAACGGGGCGCTTATGCCCAGGCACTAGGAATAAAATACCGGCAGTTTCTTCCTATTCCCAGCCATTTTTTCAAGCATCGACGCACAATTAAGAGTCCGTCGCTTCAAATAACAACGCCTCCACGAACGATCTTAGTTTTTTTGAGCATTCAAATGCACTTTCACTCTATCACTACTCCGTACAACTGTGTGTTTATTTTCAGTTCATAAAAAACCGTGTGTTTATTTTCTGCACATTCAAAGGCTTCATGACATGGGTTTTCTATTCTTGCGTTATATAATTTTTGCAATTTTTTTTTAAAAATGGGTGCAAGTAAAATAAACTATACTGGCAAAGTGACGTGACATTGAACGCATCCATTGATGATTTGGTCGGCCATTTTATGGATAACGCACAGCTAGCATCGTGTAAGCGGTCGCGTACGTCATGTACGTATAAAATTGAATTTCATGGCGAGTAGAGCCGATAGCAGCAAGCTGTAAATGGTCGCACCTAGAAAACATTTACTAGTTTAGCTTCTCATCTTTGGATATGAAATGTATGTATATTGTTGTTTTTACAAAGATTGCCTCCAAGTAATTTCTTCAGTTGTGCCGATCGACAGACCAACACTACACACCACGTATCTGTACACTTACCCTTTCATTTGAAATACACACATTTCACAATAATTATCTACTTTTATTATTTCTGCACGACAACATACGTCGCAAATTGAATCAGTCACTGTGATATAGACCAATCGCCGAATCCGATAACTAATGGACGGATGCACACCCACAACCATAATTACACCTTTGTGAGCTGACATGCATTATGTTAGTGAGCCCACTTGGACTCTTGGTTATATATGGTGTCTTGAGCTCACTTGGACTCTTCATCATGTTCAAGTTGTGTCATTCTATCGTTTTCACTTCTTATGGCATCCCTTTTAGACGCGTTGAGAGGTGTTGCCTATGCTTCCCAATCTGAATATCAATTATATTTAGAAGGCACTCATTTTCCCTTTTCATATAAACTATTCTGATTATGGGCCCAACCCCTGCGATGTTTTCTGAGGTGGCAAATCTTATACTCCCATACTTTCACTGGGTTACTTCCAATCCAGACCAAAGCCCACTATGTGCTCATAGAAACCATCTTAGAGAAGACAAAAAAAAAAACAGGTTATACAATCGGTCATCTGTTAATGTTATCTCTAGCCATCAAAATATTCATACTAAAATTATGGGGCTATTCAGATTAAACAAGATATCGTGGTTCCTAAGAGAAGACACCACATACAATGAAGAAATTTATCATATCTCTCTTAGTGGAGGAGCTGACTAACTCCTATATCCTAGGCAAAACATTTAGTGTGAAGTGTTGACTAGCTCTTGCCCCTGCCAAGCTATGGCTTGTAATCTATTAGATTTTTAGTGGATGTTATGGCCCAAGCAGCCGCTGGGCTAGACACCAATATTTCTCACTATGAGATGATCTCTTAGATAAGAGAAGAAAATCATAAACCCTAGGCCCTTGCTCTGAGTTTTCTAGGCTTCATCTTTTCTATCTAGGTCATCCATCTTTTCCTCAGCCGGAGGGAGGCCAAGTAAAGTCCTAGAACTGCTTACTTGCTTGGATGCGCCTGATGGGCTCGTGCTAAATCAATGAAGCACCTATGACACTGGTTGTTTGTCACCTTCAAGCCATCAACCTACTTGTCAGCTTTGCAAATGCCTGAAACAGGCGGATATGGCAGCAGGCGGCCTCGTGGCTCCCATGCCCACCAATGATGCAAGATTTGGGATCGGGACTTGTGATTGTGATCCAATACGTGAATGCTATTACGAGGTCGTCGTCCACCTACCCCCAAGGACTTAAAACCGCCGTCACCCTGGGAGTTATCGAATGTAAGAAACGCAAGAATTTTCAGCAACAAAACACCAATTGCACTTATTTATGCAAAAGAAAAAGGATGAGAAAAGATCATGGCCGGTGCCAAGCATCTAGCGGAGATCATGAACTAATTCCTTAATGTTTTCTTTTTCTGGTTGGCTTCGGCCGTATTATGTTTGCTCCTTCGATGTCAATATAAAAGGCAAATCTTTTGCCTCATTTCAACAACAAAAAAAGTCACCTTCAAGGCAAAGGCAGGCATGGTATTTTACGGATTGAATCGGTGTAAATATTATTTTACAATGAAATTTAATCAACCTCATGATCAAATGCGCAACTTCACCAAATGCCACTCTAAGCACAAAAACCGCACAATATAAAAAAATTAGCTATCCAAGGGGCGTAACTGTTAACCCAATAAAAGTAACATGAAAGCAATCGTGGGGTTAAAGCTCCAAACATAGCACTAAATACTCCGAGATAACTTAGCAGAGGCGAGGGCATTCAAACAGCACATTTGGGATAACCTTGTCACACGTTACTGTGTTTTGCAGAAAAAGGGTCGTTTAGCAGATTGAAAATTGGGGTGAATCAGAAAACTCTCCATTTCAACTTTTTTTCATGTGTTTGAAGTACAATTGCAGCATTTGTCTCGCGGTATGTCAAAAGCAATGGGAAAAGGGTGGAATCACTGATTCTCAACACACAAAAAAACGTTGCATCGTTTTGAATGTACTCATGCAAACAAAACTCCATTTCTATGGGAAACATAACAGTGGTTTTGCTAGCAAAGTTTCCACACATTTAATCCACTGAAGCGACCAAGACTCCACATCAAACTCAGCCCAAATGGTAATATTTTTTTAAATTACATCAAACTCCACTAAGGCGGCATCGAGGGCATGCACGAGTGCATTGATATGTACAGAGGAGAAAATTACAAAAAACCACCACATTACAAGCATAATTTTAAAAAACCCACCACTTTACAAAAAAGTTTCAAAAACCACCACTCTACGGTTAACACATTAAAAAAGCACTGATTTTTCTCTAAAGCTTGTTTAATAACGTAACTGACAGGTGGGTCCTGCTGTCAGGCTGACCTGGCACGCCAAAATCATTTAAGGGGGACGCACCAGAAACTAGCTCAAGTTATGGGTTTTTCCGTAAAATTGGAGGGACCCCACTTATCATATCAATCTATTCTCTCCTTAAAAAATCCCACTGTCACTTTCCCTCTCTCCTTGTCTCTTCTTCCTCCTGACCTCTTCTTCTCTATCCACGGGAGGCTTACTCCACACCGCCCTAAAATCCGCGGGGGAAGGAGGCCGGGCAGGTCCGGCGTTGCGGAGAACCTAAATAGGGAGGCGCCCTCACCTTCCATGCTGCCGACGAGCCTGAACAGGCAGGAGGCCGAGAAGCGATGGCGGCGCCGGAGAGTCTGCATAGGGAAGTGTCCTCACCGTCCACGATTACAGCGAGCCTGCACGGGCAGGAGACCGAGCACATATGGTTGTACCGGCGAGCCTGCACAGAGAGGTGGCCTCACCAGCCACGACGCCAGAGATTCGGCACGGGAAGGATGCCTCATCTTCCACAAAGCTGGCGAGCCAGGCTAGGAAGGAGGCCCGCAGCCCGTTCTGGAGATATTGGCAACTACCAGAGCCACCCGTCGTGGAGAGCTCGCCACCGTCGCGATGCCGGTGAGCCTGGGCAGGAGGCAAAACAGGGACACCGGTTTCCTCTCATCCAGATTTGACGATGTACGGCCGCCTGCAGCCCGTTGGGGAGGGGTCGGCAACTACCGCCACCGCCGCCGCCCGCTGACGAGAAGAACGGGATCTGAGACTACTCGGTGGATCCAGATTATTGTCTCCAACATTTTTTCAGTTAACTACTCGGTGGATCTGAGACACATTTTTTTTGCAAAAGACCCCAAAAATTAGAACCCATCTAACATAAGCCCTCCAACTGTGCCACATCAGCCTGATAGCAGGTCCCACCTGCCACAAAATTAGAATTTCTAATGTATTGAGGAGTTTTTTGCAAAATATACATACCACGTCAGCCTAACAATGGGATGCACACGTCAGTTCCGTGATTAAACGAAGGTTAAATACGAATCAATGCTTCTTGTAGGGTGTTAGCTGTAGAGTGGTGGTTTTTTGAAACTTGTTCGTAAAGTGGTGGTTTTTTGAAACTTCTGCGTGTAATGTGGTGTTTTTTTGTATTTTTCTCGATAAAAAATAGGTAAGCTACGGTTCAATTCCAAGGATACACACGCGTGCACACACACATAGAAAAAACACACGCACGTGAACGCCACACACGCGCTCGCGAACGCCACGCACACACGCCTTAGACCAAAAGAAGAGCGCCATAAGTAAAAAACCTAGCAAATCCAAATGAAGATCAAAACAAAAGAGGATTTCTTGATCTGACTGAAGGGATCTTGACTTCTATTGCACAGAAACGACTTCGGAGATGTCCACTCCAACAGACCTTCACCGCACCATCCACACCACCATCGAGACATGACATCGAGGAAGTACCTAGAAGGACTTGGGAATACAGATGAAGGGGTTTGCAGCACTGCCTCCATGAAGGTGAACCGCGTTCAAAGACGTCGTTGGTGCCGGTTGACAAGGTATTAACTTGTCAATGCCTACAGATTGTAGACTAGGGTTTAGTTGGATGTAGAGGGCAAGTAGATCTCGAAGGTTTCAGCCGAAAAGTGCTCGACGAATATGAAACTAGGGTTGTGTTGACAGTAAATTCGATCCTTTCTTTGTCCCTCGACTCTCCTTTATATAGGAGGTGGAGCCGAGGGTTTCGTAATACACAAGTTTACAGAGTTCGGGAGGGTTTCTAACCCGTCCCACAAGATTACAAGTATCCTTTCCTAATACAATTCTAGCTTTCCTTAATAGTATCTTGGGCTTCCGAATCTTCTTATCCTTCGGGTCATGGGCCTTCAGTAAACCCCGGGTACCATCTTTGGCAGGCCCATTGGGGATGCCTATGTCACCGGTAGACACCGAGGTCATGCAAAGCTTTCACCAAAACCCCAAAGCACCAACCTTAAATCTCAACCTTGTCATAGACCAATTAGAGTCTTCACCACAAGCATTAATAAGACATCACTAACATTAACCGAGGCTTGACGTCGAGCAGACAAGCCCCCCTAGGCGCTGGACGGCCATCAAGACCAAAGGAGACACCATGTAAAAGTAGCCATGCCAACATTGTTTATGGACTGCAATGGGAGAGAGATTGTAGGATGATTCAAAAGCAACTATGAGGAATGCTTACACCAGGAGAAGGAACTGAGGAGAGCAAGATGAGATAGAGAGACATAATCCAGCAAACCAGAGAGAGGAAGGGTCTTCAAGGCAACACCTTCAACAAGGGGAACGACACCCGGAGGTGTTATCGTTGCCAGTAATGGTCGATGCCATTGCGTGGTTTTCGCCGAGGCCCAACCATTATTGAGAAGCCCTGACAAAACACGCGCCAAATCAAAAACCACCCCCGCGGATCGGCCTGACTTGACCAGGCCTAGGCCAGATCCAAACGCCACACAACGTCGCTGGATCTGGCCGCCCCACGGTGACCGGAGCACCACCAGCAAGCCTTCGCAACGCCAGCCGCCGGAGAGGTGGCGCACACACTCGATGGAAGGTCTCCTGACCGCCCGTCAGATCCACCAGAGGTTCTGGGAGGGACCAGCACCCGAGCGAGGGTGGACTCCAGCGGACAGCGTGACGCGCCTGCAAGGTCCAGCGAGTTGGCAGACGGGGTAGGCGACACGGAGGAGCAGAGCATGCGTACTTGAGAGGCAGGAGGAGGCCAAGCTACTCTAGGGATTTTGAGCCCACCCAGGCACACAACATCACACACACACGCGGGAGAGGGGCTCTCCGCCGCCACCTGTCAACACCCGGATTTTTAGTTCCGGATGCCTATTATGCCATTCATCGCAATCCCAGGAATATTGTTGTTGCGAGACATAACAGTTGATATCATAAGTCATCATTCATTACAAACCATAGTCGTCTTACAAACGTAGATCACATGATCCGAATATTACAACCATAGTTGATCTATTGATCAACGAACATCACAAATACATAGCGGAAGCGTAGTAGTACTAGTGGACTATCTAATCCACACGCCAACGCTTGACGTTAGAAGAACTCCTAGTTGTGGTAGACGTCATGCTGGCCGTCATCCTCATACTGCTGCTCCTCTTCATAGTCTGGCCATTTGAATAGCCAGGGACACAGCCGTGAGTACTTTTTAAAGTACTCGCAAATTAACTCTAAGTAATTACTTATCAATTTTATTCAAGGGTTCTATGCTCTAGGTTCATTTGCATAAAGCCAATTTTAGTTCATAAGCATTTAGGAAAAAACTCATCATTTGCTAACTAACTCAAGTGGGAACATTAGTGTCATTCCCACAACTCAGTTGTGTTTCAAATTCAAGTTCACCATTCATGCCACCATTCAGTTCATAAAATATCTGACAACGGAACAGTATGGCCTTTCCAATCGTCCGTAACCGTGGACACGGCTATTCGAATAGATTTACACTCTGCAGAGGTTGCACACTTGTGCCACAACATTTGATTACATCCGTCAGAGATAACTCTCAATAATCGTAACTCAGTACGCGGATCATCAACCATAACCTTTCTCTTACATATCCTAGTATAGGCACCTATCCCCATGAGCTTGGCCTCCCGGTGAAGACAAACCGTCAGCCGGGAACCGCACGAGGCTTGGGCCGGACATTCACCTCATTTCACGTCATTTCACATCAGTTCACTTTTAACGGAGGCAGCCTCGGCATAACCCCTATGACGCTTGTTTAGAGGGAACCCATACTAAGACACATAAACTTCCAGTTAAGCCCTACCCATAATCAGGTATTGTGGGGGTACTTGTAAATTGGAAAGGTATCGCATCCTAACCCATCCATCAGTTTTTATCAAGTTCATCATGTCATTCAAGTCATATTCACCTTCAAAATCATTCAATGTCATTTCATTTCACAATGTTCCCATCTAGAGTAGTCAGTTTTATTTGTTAGCACTAGCAAACTAGTCATGAGGGGTGCTATCTAGCTTTCATTGCTTTAGGCTAATTTTGGTGATCTTGTCTACTCTAGACCAAGTGAATCATGAATCAAAAGTAAACTTTGATAATTAAAAATCAGTTAAGCTTGTAAAGTAAAACTGGGGATAGAATCATTAAGCATGAAATAAAAGTTGGTGGTGCTTTTCTCTTGGAGAGCTTTGCACTTTGCAAGTTTATTAGCTTGCCTTGGTTGGTGCACTGATCAAAATGGTCATCCTCCTCCTGGTAGTAGACTTCTTCCTCTTGGTGCTCTTCGGTGTTAGCGTCTAAAAACGGATACGAAGTAACAATCACCAAACAAGGTTCAAGAGCTAAACTAAGCACACCAATTAGGTTCACACAACTATCCTAGCATTCCACACTTACTAGTATGTGAGTTGGCTTTGTTTTCTTTTTAATTAGAAAAATAATTTCCTCTCATTACAATATGTAGATTAGAGTTTCTATTTAGTTCTTGGAGGAAATAATTTCCTCTCATTGAATCTTATTAAGATTTAAGCTTCTCCATAAGTCATGCATGAATACATGTTGACCCAAGTCAACCATTCATCATCATCATTTGGGGAAAATAATTTAAATGAGGTAAAATACCTCCTACTATTTAACAATACCAATTATGATTTAATATCACCAAGTAATTTCATGTGAGAGTATTTATACCAGGGTCACAACTTCATATGAAAGTACTTGGGACAAGATTTAAATGAGAGCAAGTCTCTCATACAATTTACTTAATAGTTTTGGACAATATCATTTGACTATAATAGTCATATAGTCCTTTATTTAAACTAGGCCATGATCACTCAAAGTAACCACACCATATTTTTGCAGAAACAATTAGTGTAAGTGAAATGTGAGCTATGAGAGTTTAAATTAACTTAATATCACTTTTGGTTGATTTTTAGTAATTATTTGAAAGTGCAAAAGTCACTGCCTTATTCTTTTTGTCACATTATTTCTACAAAGAATCTCACAGTGAGACCAGTGGGGTTGTGTAGATATTTTTACTAGCTTTCCAAAGATATAAAATTCATCAAATTTGGTTAAGCCAATTTGAATCTATTGCATTTTGAAAACAGGGTCAGTATTGATTTTGTATTAATCTGGAAATTCGAATTTGAACTGAAACGGGCTGGCGGGAAAACTAACGGGCCCAAATCATTTAAACGGACAAAGTCCATCCCACCACGCGTCCACGCACGCGTGGGCTGTCTGACGGTGGGCTCCACCCGTCAGTGGGCGTTAAACGCCGAATCGGTACGGGGGACTGAGAGACGCACGATTAGATCGTGATCCAACGGACCACGTCCATCGTCGTCGACGACGAGCGCGGGCTACTGGCACGGCGGCGCTAGGGGGTCGGAGGGCTCACCGTGGCTCTAGCAAAGGTGGGCAGTATGCTTGACGAAGGTGTAGACGATGGCGGTTCTCCAGGTACTGGCGGCGTTACAGGGGAGGGCTCCAATCGGCGGTGAGCTTCCGCGGCGGCGCACGGCAGTGAGGTTGCAATTGAGCGGCGGTGGTGGCTAATGTCGACGGTGGAGTGGCTCAGGAGGTCGAGGGAGAAGAGAGGTGTGCTGCGGTGTGAAGAGATCGTCGCGAGGGGTCTCCTTTTATAGGCGCGGGAGTGGCCATGGGTGCTGCGGCGAAGTCGACATGGGCGCGGCTTCTCCGGCGAGCTACTGGGCTAGGCGAGGGCGGCGTCCTGTTCCTCTCGTCATGGTGGTCCCCATGATGTCAACAGCGTGGCGAGGCGAGGCGTACATTGGTCGTCCGCACGCGTGTACTGGCGCGGCCGTGGCGGGCGGATTCGTCCTCTCCGGCGACGACGAGCGCGGGTCGGCGACGTAAGCGTGTCCTGCGTGTCGTGGCGAGGCTCAGGGCGAGAGAGGGGGTCTGGGGAGGCAGCAGCGCGGCGAGGCGACGCGTGCCCGTGTCGCGCGCGGCCGTGCACACGTGACGTGGCCATGCCGTCTGTGTCGTACCAGGGCGTCGTGGGCGCGCGCCGGCCGGTGCGTGTCATCGTCCTTTCGACCAATGGTGAGTACCGACGTACTCAGGAGATCAAGGAGGATCGGGATGACATGGTTGGCCAGGGTAAGGGTGAGAGAAAAAGGGAGGAGCATGTTGATGGAGAACATGGCCGGCATGGCCATGGCCATGCCATGTTTGCCTCCTCCTTGAGTTTCAATGATGGGGTTGGCCCTAGAGGGGACCAGGGAACATTGTTGAGTCAAGTGGTGCTCAAGAAAGAAATGGTTTTGCAAAGATAACAAAATGTGGTGATCTTACATTTGTTTCAAAGTTTCCACTTGGCTTGATCATAACTTTTGATCCAAGATGATTTTGTACTGGTGGTCTTTACCAAAGTTGTTCACTTTGATGTGTACTTGGATGAGGTGCAAAGAGTTGGTTTGGGTTAGTTTAAAAATCTCAACATCCAGGGGCTCAAAGTAGTGATCAGATTATAAAAGGCAGATTTGACCATTATTGTATGTGAGCAAAATTTGATTTCAAATTTGATTTAATTTGATTTTCTTTGATGCCAAAAGTGTTTATAAGTGTTTAGAAACATAGTACAACTATTGGTGCAAGCCAAAAAGATCTAGGTTAAAGATTTGTAAAAATGACATAAACCATATGTGAGGGTTTTGGGAATTTTCTAATTTATTCTTTTTTTCTTTTTCTTTGGCTTTGTTTGATGATCTTCTCATGATCCATTTAGGGTTTTGAGTTGGAACACAATAGCACATAAGCAAACATCATAGTAATAACACACAATATGCACCACTCCTATGCATGGCACTATATGCAAAGAAAGTTTTTGTTGGTTCTAATTTTTGGAACTCTTCTTCTTCATTGCTTAGAAATTTGGGATGTTACAAACCCTTCCCCCTTACAAAAGATCTCGTCCCGAGATCTTAAAGAAAAATTAGGCACTAAAGAGATCTGGGTATTCCTTCTTCATATCTTCTTCTCGCTCCCAAGTGGCTTCTTCTTCGGTATGGTTGCTCCATTGAATCTTCAGGAACTTGATACTCCTGGTAGGAGTGGTTCTGAAAGCTTCTTCTAGTATGCGAATAGGCACTTCGCGATACGTCAAGTCCGTGTTGATATCCACCGATCTGTGATCGATATTCTTGAACACTTCGGTCTTCTCTCGCACTTCCAAGCATTTCCGGAGCAGTGAGATGTGAAACACGTTGTGCACAGCCGACATTTCTTCCGGTAGTTCCTGTTGATAAGATACTTCTCCTCGGCGACTCAGAACTTTGAAAGGTCCGACATATCGGGGTGCAAGCTTTCCTTTGAGCTGGAATCTCTGCATTCCTTTGAGGGGGGATACTTTTTAAGATAGACAAAATCTCCGATCTCGAAGGTCATCTCTCGGCGTCTCTTGTCGGCGTAACTCTTCTGCCTTGATTGTGCCGTCTTGAGGTATTCGCGGATCTTGTGCACCTTCTCTTCAGCTTCTTGAAGAACATCTGGTCCAAAGACTTGGCTCCCTCCGAATTCCGACCAATTCAGAGGAGTACGGCACTTCCTTCCGTACAGGGCTTCGAAGGGGGCCATTTGCAAACTGGCTTGGTAACTGTTGTTGTATGAGAATTTGATACGTCTCAAATGTATCTATAATTTCTTATGTTCCATGCTACTTTTATGATGATACTCACATGTTTTATACACACTTTATGTCATTATTGTGCATTTTCCGGCACTAACCTATTGACGAGATGCCGAAGAGCCAGTTGCTGTTTTCTGCTGTTTTTGGTTTCAGAAATCCTACAAAGGAAATATTCTCGGAATTGGACGAAATCAACGCCCAGGGTCTTATTTTTCCATGAAGCTTCCAGAAGACCAAAGGGGATACGAAGTGGGGCCACGAAGGGCCGTAACCATAGGCCGGCGTGGCTAGGGAGGGGCCCGCGCCGCCCTATGGTGTGCAGCCCCCGCGCCGCCTCCAACCCTACCCTTCCTCCTACTTAAAGCCTTCGTCACGAAACTCCCTGTACCGAGAGCCACGATACGGAAAACCTTCCAGAGACGCAGCCGCCGCCAATCCCATCTCGGGGGATTCAGGAGATCGCCTCCGGCACCCTGCCGGAGAGGGGAATCATCTCCCGGAGGACTCTTCGTCGCCATGATCGCCTCCGGATTGATGTGTGAGTAGTTCACCCCTGGACTATGGGTCCATAGCAGTAGATAGATGGTTGTCTTCTCCTCATTGTGCTATCATGTTAGATCTTGTGAGCTGCCTATCATGATCAAGATCATCTATTTGTAATGCTACATGTTGTGTTTGTTGGGATCCGATGAATATGGAATACTATGTCAAGTTGATTATCAATCTATTATATGTGTTGTTTATGTTCTTGCATGCTCTCCGTTGCTAGTAGAGGCTCTGGCCAAGTTAATACTTGTAACTCCAAGATGGAGTATTTATGCTCGATAGTGGGTTCATGCCTCCATTGAATCTGGGATAGTGACAGAAAGTTCTAAGGTTGTGGATGTGTTGTTGCCACTAGGGATAAAACATCAATGCTTTGTCTAAGGATATTTGTGTTGATTACATTACGCACCATACTTAATGCAATTGTCTGTTGTTTGCAACTTAATACTGGAAGGGGTGCGGATGCTAACCCGAAGGTGGACTTTTTAGGCATAGATGCATGCTGGATAGCGGTCTATGTACTTTGTCGTAATGCCCTGATTAAATCTCATAGTAGTCATCGTGACATGTATGTGCATTGTTATGCCCTCTCTATTTGTCAATTGCCCAACTGTAATTTGTTCACCCAACATGCTATTTATCTTATGGGAGAGACACCACTAGTGAACTGTGGACCCCGGTCCATTCTTTTACATCTGAAATACAATCTACTGCAATACTTGTTCTTTACTGTTCTTTGCAAACAAACATCATTTTCCACACCATACGGTTAATCCTTTGTTTACAGCAAGCCGATGAGATTGACAACCTCGCTGTTTCGTTGGGGCAAAGTACTTTGATTGTGTTGTGCAGGTTCCACGTTGGCGTCGGAATCCCTGGTGTTACGCCGCACTACACTCCGTCACCAACAACCTTCACGTGTTCCTTGACTCCTACTGGTTCGATAACTTTGGTTTCATACTGAGGGAAAACTTTCTGCTGTACGCATCACACCTTCCTCTTGGGGTTCCGAACGGACGTGTGTCAACTGCACGCATCAAGGATTTTTTCTGGCGCCGTTGCCGGGGAGATCAAGACACGCTGCAAGGGGAGTCTCTCACATCCAATCTCTTTACTTTGTTTTTGTCTTGCTTTACTTTATTTTATTTACTGCTTTGTTTGTTCTCGATATCAAAAATACAAAAAAATTAGTTACTAGTTTTACTTTATTTACTGTCTTGTTTGCGTTCTCTATATTAAAAACACAAAACAAAAAAAATTAGTTATTTGCATTTACTTTATTTAGTTTGCTTTAGTTACTACTGCTAAAAATGAGTAATCCTGAAGTTGAAGTTCGTTCATTTATGCAACAAGGTGGAGAAAGTTTTAAAGATGCTTGGTATAGAATTAGTGATGCTCATCATAGGTGCACTAAGAAACACTCCACTATTATCCTACTTAGGAACTTTTATGTTGGTATCTCTAGCTGTAATACGTATGTTCTTGATACTCTTGCGGGAGGTAATTTCCTAGGCACCCCTGCTTTAGAAGCTAGTTGCATTATTGAGAGTCTAGTTGGAATACCACCAGTTAATGAAGCTAAAATTGAAATCTCTCTTGAAGATGTCATGAAAAAGTTGGAGGCCATAGAGAAAAATCTTCCAAGTGTAGAGACTAAATTGGGTATATTACTTAATAGCACTGATAAACTTGATAAAACTCTAAGTGGAATCAATGAGAGAATCGCCGTGTTAGAAACTTGTGCTACTCATGATAATCGAACCCATAGGATTAGTGAACTTGAAGAAGCTATGGGAACCTTGGGTTCAACTTTTTCCTCTCTTAAGTTTAAGGAGAAAGCTTATGTGGGAAAGGAGCAAAAGTTCATGTATGTCTCTAAGGTGCCTAAGCCAAAAAAACTATTATAGGCTTAAAATTGACAAATCCCTTAGTACCACTATAGATAATGGAGCATCTAAGATACCTAATGTGACAAATTGTGAAAATTATGATGTCAATGCTTCATCTCTTGATGTCACTTGATTCACACTTTCTGCGCCTAGCTGAAAGGCGTTAAAGAAAAGCACTTATGGGAGACAACCCATTATTTTACTTCTGCACTTTTGTTTTATATTTGAGTTTTGGAAGTTGTTACTACTGTAGCAACCTCTCCTTATCTTTATTTTATTGCATTGTTGTGCCAAGTAAAGTCTTTGATAGTAATGTTGATACTAGATTTGGATTACTGCGCAGAAACAGATTTCTTACTGTCACGAAATTTAGCATCCCCGTCTGTAGGTAACTCAGAAAATTCTGCCAATTTACGTGTGTGATCCTCAGATATGTACGCAACTTTCATTCAATTTCAACTTTTTCATCTGAGCAAGTTAAGTGCCCCAGAAAAATTCGTATTTACGGACTGTTCTGTTTTGACGGATTCTGCCTTTTACTTCGCATTGCCTGTTTTGCTATGTTTGATGGATTTCTTTGTTTCATTAACTTTCAGTAGCTTTGTGCAATGTCCAGAAGTGTTAAGAATGATTATGTCACCTCTGAATATATGAATTTTCAATTATGCACTAACCCTCTAATGAGTTTGTTTCGAGTTTGGTGTGGAGGAAGTTTTCAAGGGTCAAGAGAGGAGGATGATACAATATGATCAAGAAGAGTGAAAAGTATAAGCTTGGGGATGCCCATGTGGTTCATCCCTGCATATTTCAAGAAGACACAAGCATCTAAGCTTGGGGATGCCCAAGGCATCCCCTTCTTCATCGACAACTTATCAGGTCACCTCTAGTGAAACTATATTTTTATTCAGTCACATCTTATGTGCTTTACTTGGAGCGTCCGTTTGTTTTTGTTTTTGTTTTTGTTTGAATAAAATCGGATCCTAGCATTCTTTGTATGGGAGAGAGACACGCTCCTCTGTTGCATATGAACACATGTGTTCTTAGTGCTACTTTTAATGTTCATGGCGAAGGTTGAAAACTGCTTCGTTCATTGTTATATCGTGACATGTATGTGCATTGTTATGCCCTCTCTATTTGTCAATTGCCCAACTGTAATTTATTCACCCAACATACTATTTATCTTATGGGAGAGACACCACTAGTAAACTGTGGACCCCGGTCCATTCTTTTACATCTGAAATACAATCTACTGCAATACTTGTTCTTTACTGTTCTTTGCAAACAAACATCATTTTCCACACCATACGGTTAATCCTTTGTTTACAGCAAGCCGGTGAGATTGACAACCTCGCTGTTTTGTTGGGGCAAAGTACTTTGATTGTGTTGTGCAGGTTCCACGTTGGCGCCGGAATCCCTGGTGTTGCGCCGCACTACACTCCGTCGCCAACAACCTTCACGTGTTCCTTGACTCCTACTGGTTCGATAACCTTGGTTTCATACTTAGGGAAAACTTTCTGCTGTACGCATCACACCTTCCTCTTGGGGTTCCGAACGGACGTGTGTCAACTGCACGCATCAGAATTCTGCGTAAGGCAGGCAGTCTTCCCACTTAGATCCATACTCCAGTACACAGGCTCTCAACATGTCCTCCAGTATCTGGTTGACTCTCTCAGTCTGTCCATCAGTTTGCGGTGATATGCGGTGCTGAAATTCAGCCGGGTTCCTAGTCCTTCATGCACTTTCTGCCAGAATCTTGAGGTAAATTGGGATCCTCTATCTGACACAATGGACTTCGGGGTTACGTGTAGGGCGACTATTCTGGAGATGTATAACTCAGCTAACTTCAGGCCTTGATAGGTGGTCTTGACGGGGATGAAGTGAGCTACCTTGGTCAATCTGTCGACCACTACCCAGATAGAATCATTTCCTTTGCTGGATTTGGGCAAACCTGTGATAAAGTCCATTCCTACTAAGTCCCACTTCCATTCTGAAATCTGCAGTGGCTGCAGCAATCCTGCGGGTCGCTGATGTTCCGCCTTGACTCTTTGACAAATATCACACTTGGCGATGTAGCTTCCAATCTCCCTCTTCATTCCATGCCACCAAAATTGTTCCTTCAAATCTTGATACATCTTGGTTCCTCCGGGATGAATGGAGTAAAGGGTGTCATGGGCTTCTTTCAGAATAACTTGCTTCAACTCTGAGTCTGACGGTACACATAGACGTCCGTTGTACCAAAGAACTCCTTCTTCATCTTCGGTGAATCCCGGTGCTTTTCCTGCAGCTATTTGGCTCTTGATTCCGTCAATGCTGGAATTTCCTTTCTGTGCCTCCTTGATCTGACCAATCAAGGTGGGTTGAAGCTCTATGCTGGCTAGGAATCCTTCACTGACGAGTTCCATTCTAAACTGCTCAAACTCTTGGTACAGGCTAGGTTGTTCTTCAGCTATCGTGGAGTTCAACTGACACGGCAGTCTGCTTAGCGCATCCGCTACCACATTAGCCTTGCCGGGGTGGTAGTGAATTTCCATATCATAATCCTTGATCAACTCTAACCATCTTCTCTGCCTCATATTCAGCTCCTTCTGGGTGAAGATATACTTCAGGCTCTTGTGATCCGAATAGATCTCGCATCGATTACTCATGAGGTAGTGACGCCATACCTTCAGTGCTAAAACTACGGCTGCAAGCTCGAGGTCATGGGTTGGATAATTCTGCTCATGTTGCATCAGTTGCCTAGACAGATAAGATACCACTTTGCCTTCTTGCATCAACACACATCCAAGACCAATCTTGGAAGCGTCGCAGTAGACGTCAAATGGCTTGGTGATGTCCGACATGATCAATATTGGGGCTGATGTCAATCTGCTCTTAAGCTGCTGGAAACTTTCTTCACATTTATCAGTCCATTCAAACTTCTTGTCCTTCTTCAACAGTTGGGTCATTAGTCTGGCTATGCTGGAAAATCCTTCAACAAACCTGCGGTAATATCCTGCTAATCCAAGAAATGCACGGACTTCAGTCTGAGTGGTTGGGGCTTTCCATTCTGCAACGGTCTTGATCTTGGCGGGATCTATGGCAATTCCTCCCGCAGACAAGATATGTCCCAGGAATCCTACTTCCTTCAGCCAAAACTCACATTTGCTAAACTTGGCATACAACTGATGCTCTCTAAGGGTATCTAGGACAACTTCCAGGTGTTGCTCATGTTCTTCTTCTGACTTGGAGTAGATTAGGATGTCATCGATGAAAACAACGACAAACTTATCCAGAAAGTTCATAAAGATCTTATTCATGAGATTCATGAAATAGGTGGGGGCATTGGTTAATCCAAATGACATGACATTGTACTCATACAATCCATATTTGGTGGTAAGGGCAGTTTTGGGGATATCCGTTGCACGAATCTTCAGTTGATGGTAACCAGTCCTAAGATCAATCTTAGAGAATACTTTGGCACCGGTCAGCTGGTCAAACAGGTCTTCTATCTTTGGCAAGGGGTATTAGTTTTTGATGGTGACATCGTTAAGCTTACGATAATCTGTACATAAACGACTGGCACCGTCTTTCTTATCCACAGACAAAACTGGGGATCTCCAAGGCGACGCACTTGGTCGAATCAGACCTTTGGCTAGCAATTCATCCAGCTGCTTCTTCAGTTCCACTAACTCTGCGGGGTTCATGCTATAGGCTCTCTGGGCTATAGGTCCTATTACAGGAATTAACTCAATGATAAACTCGATATCCTGATCTGGGGGCATACCGGGTAGATCATCCGGAAACACATCAGGGTATCGACAGACGACCCTGATCTGATCCAAGGTTGGCTTGGCTACACTCTGGTTGCAGGTAAACTTTCTGGGCAGTCTTTCAGACACA
This sequence comes from Lolium rigidum, assembly GCF_022539505.1. Classification (NCBI taxonomy): domain Eukaryota; kingdom Viridiplantae; phylum Streptophyta; class Magnoliopsida; order Poales; family Poaceae; genus Lolium; species Lolium rigidum. The sequence continues at coordinate 145,266,972 of NC_061508.1, read as the reverse complement.
TGTTCTACTAACACTCCGGTGCTACTAGTCATGGTGATGGCTTTCTTGGCACAGTCAATCAATCCATGATGTTTGTCCATCCAATCCATACCTAGTACTACTTCCAAACCTTTTGTTCCTAAAATAATCAAATTTGCATAAAAATCTACTTCATGTATTCTGATTGGCACATATTTGCAAAATTTTCTAGCTTTGGTGGTTGAACCAGGTATTTGAACTATCATGACATGCTTCAAACTGATTGGTTGAATTTTACTAGTGCATGCAAAATCTTCAGTGACAAACGAATGTGATGCTCCAGAATCAAACAACACTCTGGAAGGAACTGAGTTAACAGAAAACATACCCAGCACGACATCTGGTGCTTCCTGGGCTTCTTCGGCGTTCATGTGAAAGAGGCGGCCGTTGCGGTTGTAGGGGTTGTTGGGGGCGAACTTCTTGCCGGTGGAGACGCGGCGTTGCTGCTGAGCAGGGGCAGCGGTGTTGGCAGCATTCTTGGCTAACCTTTTGGGGCACTCATTGGAGTAGTGTCCCACCACTCCACATTCATAACATGTGATGGTGGCCTTGTCCTTGACTGCGACGGGGATAGCGTTGCTCCCAGTCCTCGGAGCGATGTTGGTGTTATTGGGGTTGTTGTTGCCGAGGGCTCTCATCGGGGCGCGGTTGAAGTTGCTGGTGTTGTTCTGGTAGTTGTGGTTGTTGTTGTTGTTGTGGCCTCCTGGCCTGGGGTTTCCTCCACTCCGGTTCTGAAAACCCGGACGTGAAGTCTGCATCGGCGGCTTGTTGTTTCTTGGGGCAAAACCTCCGCTTGAGCTGGGGCGATACCTTGGGGTATTGCTGGGCCCACTCTGGTGCATCATGCGGCGTTTGTGGTTCTCGTTGGCTTGGTGGATTTTTCCCTCCATCTGGATGGCAGAGTCCACCAGGGCTTCAAGGTCGGCAAAGGGGATGTTGATTAGCACAGTCTGCATCTCGTCATGCAGTCTATTCAGGAATCTCTCCTTTCTCTTCTCATTGGTGTCGGTCTCATCGGGGGCATACCTTGACAAGGTGAGGAACCTGTCGCGGTACTCTACCACCGACATTCTGCCTTGCTTGAGTTCTCTGAACTCATCCCTCATCTTCTTGATAAGACCCGGGGGCACGTGATACTTGCTGAACTTGAGCTTGAAATCTGCCCAAGTCATGATCTGTCCCACATTCATGGCACGGGTGCTGATCCACCAGGCTCTGGCTGGTCCTGCTAGATAATGAGTGGCAAACAGGACCCTCTCTGCCGCTTCAACTCCTGCTACCTCTAAGTTGTTTTCCATGGTCTGGAGCCAGTCATCAGCATATATCGAGTGGCTCTTCTGTCTTGCTGAAAACAGGTGGGTTGGTGTTCTGAAAGTTCTTGAGTTTTGACCCAGGGTGATCATGGTTCCGATGGCCTTGGTTGTTGTTGGCGATCTGTTGCGGTGCAGCTATGTTGGCTTGCCTTTCAGCTATATCATTCTCTCTATCTGCCAGCAGAGTCTGCAACAGTTGCATCATAGCATCCTGATTGGCACCGCGGCCTGGAGGGGCCATCTGAACATTGAGATAGATCATGAGATAAGAGGGAATTTTCTATGGTTTGTTTTGGGTAAGTTCAAAATTTAACACTTGAATTCTTTGGATATGAAACACAAATACACATTCATTCATTCAAGCATCACATATTACAAACTAATACATCCATGGTGTTAAGAACCATTTTCTCGCACTACGATACAAGGGACGAGATACAACTCACACCTACATAAGTGATCAAGTGCAACTACTCCACATCGATAGGGACGAAGTCATCTGGTCCGGCCTCCAGGAACTCGTAGTCCTCAACATCAGTGTACTCGTCCTCCTCGAAGTCATCGTCATCAGTCAGGAAGGCTCCACCTCCCTGAATGTCTTCTCCTTCCTCTTCCATCTCCACCTCCGCCGCCCGCCGGCAAGAAGAACGGGATCTGAGACTACTCGGTGGATCCAGATTATTGTCTCCAACATTTTTTCAGTTAACTACTCGGTGGATCTGAGACACATTTTTTTGCAAAAGACCCCAAAAATTAGAACCCATCTAACATAAGCCCTCCTACTGTGCCACATCAGCCTGACAGCGGGTCCCACCTGCCACAAAATTAGAATTTCTAATGTATTGAGGAGTTTTTTGCAAAATATACATACCACGTCGTCAGCCTAACAATGGGATGCACACGTCATTTCCGTGATTAAACGAAGGTTAAATACAAATCAATGCTTCTTGTAGGGTGTTAGCTGTAGAGTGGTGGTTTTTTGAAACTTGTTCGTAAAGTGGTGGTTTTTTGAAACTTCTGCGTGTAATGTGGTGTTTTTTTTGTATTTTTCTCGATAAAAAATAGGTAAGCTACGGTTCAATTCCAAGTATACACACGCGTGCACACACACATAGAAAAAAACACACGCACGTGAACGCCACACACGCGCTCGCGAACGCCACGCACACACGCCTTAGACCAAAAGAAGAGCGCCATAAGTAAAAAACCTAGCAAATCCAAATGAAGGTCAAAACAAAAGAGGATTTCTTGATCCGATCGAAGGGATCTTGACTTCTATTGCACGTAAACGACTTCGGCGATGTCCACTCCAACAGTACCTTCACCGCACCATCCACACCACCATCGAGACATGACATCGAGGAAGTACCTAGAAGGACTTGGGAATACAGATGAAGGGGTTTGCAGCACTGCCTCCATGAAGGTGAACCGCGTTCAAAGACGTCGTTGGTGCCGGTTGACACCGAGGTCGTGCAAAGCTTTCACCAAAACCCCAAAGCACCAACCTAAAATCTCAACCTTGTCATAGACCAATTAGAGTCTTCACCACAAGCATTAATAAGACATCACTAGCATTAACCGAGGCTTGACGTCGAGCAGACAAGCCCCCTAGGCGCTGGACGGCCATCGAGACCAAAGGAGACACCATGTAAAAGTAGCCATGCCAACATTGTTTATGGACTGCAATGGGAGAGAGATTGTAGGAAGATTCAAAAGCAACTATGAGGAATGCTTACACCAGGAGAGGGAACTGAGGAGAGCAAGATGAGATAGAGAGACATAATCCAGCAAACCAGAGAGAGGAAGGGTCTTCAAGGCAACACCTTCAACAAGGGGAACGACACCCGGAGGTGTTGTCGTTGCCAGCAATGGTCGATGCCATTTCGCGGTTTTCGCCGAGGCCCAACCATTATTGAGAACCCCTGACAACACACGCGCCAGATCGAAAACCACCCCCGTGGATCGGCCTGACTTGACTAGGCCCAGGCCATATCCAAACGCCACACAACGTCGCTGGATCTGGCCGCCCCACGGTGACCGGAGCACCACCAGCAAGCCTTCGCAACGCCAGCCACCGGAGAGGTGGCGCACACACTCGATGGAAGGTCTCCCGACCGCCCGTCAGATCCACCAGAGGATCTGGGAGGGACCAGCACCCGAGCGAGGGTGGACTCCAGCGGACAGCGTGACGCACCTGCGAGGTCCAGCGAGTTGGCAGACGGGGTAGGCGACACGGAGGAGCAGAGCATGCGTACTTGAGAGGCAGGAGGAGGCCAAGCTACTCTAGGGCTTTTGAGCCCACCCAGGCACACAACATCACACACACACACGCGGGAGAGGGGCTCTCCGCCGCCACCTGTCAACACCCGGATTTTTAGTTCCGGATGCCTATTATGCCATTCATCGCAATCCCAGGAATATTGTTGTTGCAAGACATAACAGTTGATATCATAAGTCATCATTCATTACAAACCATAGTCGTCTTACAAACGTAGATCACATGATCCGAATATTACAACCATAGTTGATCTATTGATCAACGAACATCACAAATACATAGTGGAAGCGTAGTAGTACTAGTGGACTGTCTAATCCGCAGGCCAACGCTTGACGTTAGAAGAACTCCTAGTTGTGGTAGACGTCCTGCTGGCCGTCATCCTCGTACTGCTGCTCCTCTTCATAGTCTGGCCATTTGAATAGCCAGGGACACAGCCGTGAGTACTTTTTAAAGTACTCGCAAACTAACTCTAAGTAATTACTTATCAATTTTATTCAAGGGTTCTATGCTCTAGATTCATTTGCATAAAGCCAATTTTAGTTCATAAGCATTTAGGAAGAAACTCATCATTTGCTAACTAACTCAAGTGGGAACATTAATGTCATTCCCACAACTCAGTTGTGTTTCAAATTCAAGTTCACCATTCATGTCACCATTCAGTTCATAAAATATCTGACAACGGAACAGTATGGCCTTTCCAATCGTCCATAACCGTGGACACGGCTATTCGAATAGATTTACACTCTGCAGAGGTTGCACACTTGTGCCACAATATTTGATTACATCCGTCAGAGATAACTCTGAATAATCGTAACTTAGTACGCGGATCATCAACCATAACCTTTCTCTTACATATCCTAGTATAGGCACCTCTCCCCATGAGCTTGGCCTCCCAGTGAAGACAAACCGTCAGCCTGGGAACTGCACAGGCTTGGGCCGGACATTCACCTCATTTCACGTCATTTCACATCAGTTCACTTTTAACGGAGGCAGCCTCGGCATCACCCCTATGACGCTTGTTTAGAGGGAACCCATACTAAGACACATAAACTTCCGGTTAAGCCCTACCCATAATCAGGTATTGTGGGGGTACTTGTAAATTGGAAAGGTATCACATCCTAACTCATCCATCAGTTTTTATCAAGTTCATCATGTCATTCAAGTCATATTCACCTTCAAAATCATTCAATGTCATTTCATTTCACAATGTTCCCATCTAGAGTAGTCAGTTTTATTTGTTAGCACTAGCAAACTAGTCATGAGGGGTGTGATGGCGTGTATTTCACACGTTCGTTGGGAACCCCAAGAGGAAGGTATGATGCGCACAGCAGCAAGTTTTCCCTCAGAAAGAAACCAAGGTTTATCGAACCAGGAGGAGCCAAGAAGCACGTTGAAGGTTGATGGCGGCGGGATGTAGTGCGGCGTGATACGTCTCCAACGTATCGATAATTTCTTGTGTTCCATGCCACATTATTGATGTTATCTACATGTTTTATGCACACTTTATGTCATATTCGTGCATTTTCTGGAACTAACCTATTAACAAGATGCCGAAGTGCCGCTTGTCGTTTTCTGCTGTTTTTGGTTTCAGAAATCCTAGTAAAGAAATATTCTCGGAATTGGACGAAATAAAAGCCCGGAGGCCTATTTTCTCACGAAGCTTCCGGAAGACCGAAGACGAGACGAAGAGGGGCCACGAGGGGGCCACACCCTAGGGCGGCGCGGCCCCCCTTGGCCGCGCGGCCCCGTGGTGTGGGGCCCTCGTGCCGCCTCTTGACCTACCCTTCCGCCTACTTAAAGCCTCCGTGACGAAACCCCCGCACCGAGAACCACGATACGGAAAACCTTACCGAGACGCCGTCGCCGCCGATCCCATCTCGGGGGATCCCGGAGATCGCCTCCGGCACCCCGCCGGAGAGGGGAATCATCTCCCGGAGGACTCTACACCGCCATGGTCGCCTCCGGAGTGATGAGTGAGTAGTCTACCCCTGGACTATGGGTCCATAGCAGTAGCTAGATGGTTGTCTTCTCCCCATTGTGCTATCATTGTCGGATCTTGTGAGCTGCCTATCATGATCAAGATCATCTATATGTAATTCTATATGTTGCGTTTGTTGGGATCCGATGAATAGAGAATACTTGTTATGTTGATTATCAAAGTTATGCTTATGTGTTGTTTAAGATCTTGCATGCTCTCCGTTATTAGTAGATGCTCCGGCCAAGTAGATGCTTTTAACTCCAAGAGGGAGTACTTATGCTCGATAGTGGGTTCATGCTCGCATTGACACTGGGACAATGGATGAAAGTTCTAAGGTTGTGTTGTGCTCGTTGCCACTAGGGATAAAACATTGATGCTATGTCTAAGGATGTAGTTGTTGATTACATTACGCACCATACTTAATGCAATTGTCTCGTTGCTTTGCAACTTAATACTCGGAGGGAGTTCGGATGATAACCTCGAAGGTGGACTTTTTAGGCATAGATGCAGTTGGATGGCGGTCTATGTACTTTGTCGTAATGCCCAATTAAATCTCACTATACTCATCATAATATGTATGTGCATTGTCATGCTCTCTTTATTTGTCAATTGCCCAACCGTAATTTGTTCACCCAACATGCTGTTCGTCTTATGGGAGAGACACCTCTAGTGAACTGTGGACCCCGGTCCAATTCTCTTTACCGAAATACAATCTATCGCAATACTTGTTTTTACCGTTTTCTCTGCAAACAATCATCTTCCACACAATACGGTTAATCCTTTGTTACAGCAAGCCGGTGAGATTGACAACCTCACTGTTTCGTTGGGGCAAAGTACTTTGGTTGTGTTGTGCAGGTTCCACGTTGGCGCCGGAATCCCAGGTGTTGCGCCGCACTACATCTCGCCGCCATCAACCTTCAACGTGCTTCTTGGCTCCTCCTGGTTCGATAAACCTTGGTTTCTTTCGAGGGAAAACTTGCTGCTGTGCGCATCATACCTTCCTCTTGGGGTTGCCCAACGAACGTGTGAAATACACGCCATCAAGCTCTTTTTCCGGCGCCGTTGCCGGGGAGATCAAGACACGCTCGCAAGGGGAGTCTCCACTTCTCAATCTCTTTACTTTGTTTTTGTCTTGCTTAGTTTTATTTACTACTTTGTTTGCTGCACTAAATCAAAATACAAAAAAATTAGTTGCTAGTTTTACTTTATTTGCTATCTTGTTTGCTATATCGAAAACACAAAAAAATTAGTTTACTTGCATTTACTTTATCTAGTTTGCTTTATTTACTATTGCTAAAATGGCCAACGCTGAAAATACTAAGTTGTGTGACTTCACAACCACAAATAATAATGATTTCTTATGCACACCTATTGCTCCACCTGCTACTACAGCAGAATTCTTTGAAATTAAACCTCGCTTTACCGAATCTTGTTATGAAAGATCAATTTTCCGGAATTAGTTCCGATGATGCTGCTGCCCATCTTAATAATTTTGTTGAACTATGTGAAATGCAAAAATATAAAGATGTAGATGGTGATATTATTAAACTAAAATTGTTCCCTTTCTCATTAAGAGGAAGAGCTAAAGATTGGTTGCTATCTCTCGCCTAAGAATAGTATTGATTCATGGACTAAATGCAAGGATGCTTTTATTGGTAGATATTATCCCCTCGCTAAAATTATATCTTTGAGGAGTAGCATAATGAATTTCAAACAATTAGATACTGAACATGTTGCTCAAGCTTGGGAAAGAATGAAATCTCTGGTTAAAAATTGCCCAACCCATGGACCGACTACTTGGATGATCATCCAAACCTTCTATGCAGGACTAAATTTTTCTTCACGGAATTTATTGGATTCAGCTGCTGGAGGTACCTTTATGTCCATCACTCTTGGTGAAGCAACAAGGCTTCTTGATAATATGATGATCAACTACTCCGAATGGCACACGGAAAGAGCTCCACAAGGTAAGAAGGTAAATTCTGTTGAGGAATCCTCTTCCTTGAATGATAAGATTGATGCTATTATGTCTATGCTTGTGAATGATAGGACTAATATTGATCCTAATAATGTTCCGTTAGCTTCATTAGTTGCTCAAAATTCTAGGGCATATCCTCGCTAATGGTAATACTTATGGTAGATATGAGGGAAGGATGCTAGATATTGAAAGATCCACTAAAAACTTTATGCAATCGCAATATGAGCAAAATCAATTGTTTACTAAAACTATGAATGAGCAATCTATCTTATTGAAGAATATAGGAAATCAACTTGAAAATCTGAATAGGGAAATCTCGGGGTTGCAAACTAAACTTGCTAGTGCTGAAACCCGAATCTCATACATGTCTGCATCACAATCTTCTTTAATCAATAAAATGGCTGCTAAACCTGAGGATTTAGATAATAAAATTACTACTACAGCAAATGCCATTCAAGTTAGAATTAATGAGAATACAAGATTAATGGCTGAACTGCGTGCTAGGTGGGATAGAGAAGAAAATGAAAAACTAGCTAAAGAGAAGAATATAGCTAAAGTTTGGACTATTACCACCACTAGTAATGCTAATGCTACACATGTTGCTGCACCTCCTACTCATACTAATAAAAGAATTGGTGTTAGCAATGTTTCCACTTCTAATGCAAAGCGCGAAAAACTGCCCGAAACCGCTAAAACCGCTGAAACCGCTCGTGATAAAGTCGCTGAAATTTTTTCCAACATTGGGGATGATGATCCCATTGCTTTAGATTATAATGGTTTGAATTTTGATGATTGCCACATCTCTGAAGTTATAAAGTTCTTGCAAAAACTTGCTAAAAGTCCTAATGCTAGTACTATAAATTTGGCTTTCACGCATCATATTACAAATGCTCTCATAAAAGCTAGAGAAGAGAAACTAGAGCGCGAAGCCTCTATTCCTAAAAAGCTAGAAGATGGTTGGGAGCCCATCATTAAGATTAAGGTTAAAGATTTTGATTGCAATGCTTTATGTGATCTTGGTGCAAGTATTTCTGTTATGCCTAAGAAAATTTATAATATGCTTGACTTGCCACCGCTGAAAAATTGTTATTTGGATGTTAATCTTGCTGATCATTCTACAAAGAAACCTTTGGGTAAAGTTGATAATGTTCGCATTACCGTTAACAATAATCTTGTTCCCATTGATTTTGTTGTCTTGGATATTGAATGCAATGCATCTTGTCCAATTATATTGGGAAGACCTTTTCTTCGAACTCGTTGGTGCTATTATTGATATGAGGGAAGGTAATATAAAATATCAATTTCCTCTCAAGAAAGGTATGGAACACTTCCCTAGAAAGAGAATAAAGGTGCCTTATGATTCTATTATTAGAACAAACTATGATGTTGATGCTTCATCTCTTGATAATACTTGATACACACTTTCTGCGCCTAGCTGAAAGGCGTTAAAGAAAAGCGCTTATGGGAGACAACCCATGTTTTTACCTACAGTACTTTGTTTTTATTTTGTGTCTTGGAAGTTGTTTACTACTGTAGCAACCTCTCCTTATCTTAGTTTTGAGTTTTGTTGTGCCAAGTTAAGCCGTTGATAGAAAAGTAAGTACTAGATTTGGATTACTGCGCAGTTCCAGCATTTCTTTGCTGTCACGAATCTGGGTCTATCTCCCTGTAGGTAGCTCAGAAAATTACGCCAATTTACGAGCATGATCCTCAGATATGTACGCAACTTTCATTCAATTTGAGCATTTTCGTTTGAGCAAGTCTGGTGCCATTTTAAAATTCGTCAATACGAACTGTTCTGTTTTGACAGATTCTGCCTTTTATTTCGCATTGCCTCTTTCGCTATGTTGGATGAATTTCTTTGATCCACTAATGTCCAGTAGCATTATGCAATGTCCAGAAGTGTTAAGAATGATTGTGTCACCTCTGAATATGTCAATTTATATTGTGCACTAACCCTCTAATGAGTTGTTTCGAGTTTGGTGTGGAGGAAGTTTTCAAGGGTCAAGAGAGGAGTATGATGCAACGTGATCAAGGAGAGTGAAAGCTCTAAGCTTGGGGATGCACCCGTGGTTCACCCCTGCATATATCAAGAAGACTCAAGCGTCTAAGCTTGGGGATGCCCAAGGCATCCCCTTCTTCATCAACAAATTATCAGGTTCCTCCCCTGAAACTACATTTTTATTCGGCCACATCTTATGTGCTTTTTCTTGGAGCGTCGGTTTGTTTTTGTTTTTGTTTTGTTTGAATAAAATGGATCCTAGCATTCACTTTATGGGAGAGATACACACTCCGCTGTAGCATATGGACAAATATGTCCTTGGTTTCTACTCATAGTATTCATGGCGAAGTTTCTCCTTCGTTAAATTGTTATATGGTTGGAATTGGAAAATGATACATGTAGTAATTGCTAAAAATGTCTTGGATAATGTGATACTTGGCAATTGTTGTGCTCATGTTTAAGCTCTTGCATCATATGCTTTGCACCCATTAATGAAGAAATACATAGAGCATGCTAAAATTTGGTTTGCATATTTGGTTTCTCAAAGGTCTAGATAATTTCTAGTATTGAGTTTGAACAACAAGGAAGACGGTGTAGAGTCTTATAATGTTTACAATATGTCTTTTATGTGAGTTTTGCTGCACCGGTTCATCCTTGTGTTTGTTTCAAATAAGCCTTGCTAGCCTAAACCTTGTATCGAGAGGGAATACTTCTCATGCATCCAAAATACTTGAGCCAACCACTATGCCATTTGTGTCCACCATACCTACCTATACTACATGGTATTTTCCCGCCATTCCAAAGTAAATTGCTTGAGTGCTACCTTTAAAATTCCATCATTCACCTTTGCAATATATAGCTCATGGGACAAATAGCTTAAAAACTATTGTGGTATTGAATATGTAATTATGCACTTTATCTCTTATTAAGTTGCTTGTTGTGCGATAACCATGTTTATCGGGGAACGCCATCAACTCATTGTTGAATTTCATGTGAGTTGCTATGCATGTTCGTCTTGTCCGAAGTAAGGGCGATCTACACCGAGTTGAATGGTTTGAGCATGCATATTGTGAGAGAAGAGCATTGGGCCGCTAACTAAAGCCATGATCCATGGTGGAAGTTTCAGTTTTGGACAAACATCCTCAAATCTCTAATGAGAAAAGAATTAATTGTTGTCAAATGCTTAAAGCATTAAAAGAGGAGTCCATTATCTGTTGTCTATGTTGTCCCGGTATGGATGTCTAAGTTGAGAATAATCAAAAGCGAGAAATCCAAATGCGAGCTTTCTCCTTAGACCTTTGTACAAAGCGGCATAGAGGTACCCCTTTGTGAAACTTGGTTAAAGCATATGTATTGCGGTGATAATCCAGGTAGTCCAAGCTAATTAGGACAAGGTGCGAGCACTATTAGTACACTATGCATGAGGCTTGCAACTTATAAGATATAATTTACATGATGCATATGCTTTATTACTACCGTTGACAAAATTGTTTCATGTTTTCAAAATCAAAGCTCTAGCACAAATATAGCAATCGATGCTTTTCCTCTATGAGGACCATTCTTTTACTTTCAATGTTGAGTCAGTTCACCTATTTCCTATCCACCTCAAGAAGCAAACACTTGTGTGAACTGTGCATTGATTCCTACATACTTGCTTATTGCACTTATTATATTACTCTATGTTGACAATATCCATGAGATATACATGTTACAAGTTGAAAGCAACCGCTGAAACTTAATCTTCTTTTGTGTTGCTTCAATACCTTTACTTTGAATTATTGCTTTATGAGTTAACTCTTATGCAAGACTTATTGATGCTTGTCTTGAAGTGCTATTCATGAAAAGTCTTTGCTTTATGATTCACTTGTTTACTCATGTCATACACATTGTTTTGATCGCTGCATTCTTTACATATGCTTTACAAATAGTATGATCAAGATTATGATGGCATGTCACTCCAGAAATTATCTTTGTTATCGTTTTACCTGCTCGGGACGAGCATAACTAAGCTTGGGGATGCTGATACGTCTCCAACGTATCGATAATTTCTTGTGTTCCATGCCACATTATTGATGTTATCTACATGTTTTATGCACACTTTATGTCATATTCGTGCATTTTCTCGGAACTAACCTATTAACAAGATGCCGAAGTGCCAGTTGTTGTTTTCTGCTGTTTTTGGTTTCAGAAATCCTAGTAAAGAAATATTCTCGGAATTGGACGAAATAAAAGCCCAGAGGCCTATTTTCTCACGAAGCTTCCAGAAGACCGAAGACGAGACGAAGAGGGGCCACGAGGGGGCCACACCCTAGGGCGGCGCGGCCCCCCCTTGGCCGCGCGGCCCTGTGGTGTGGGGCCCTCGTGCCGCCTCTTGACCTACCCTTCCGCCTACTTAAAGCCTCCGTGACGAAACCCCCAGGACCGAGAACCACGATACGGAAAACCTTACTGAGACGCCGTCGCCGCCGATCCCATCTCGGGGGATCCCGGAGATCGCCTCCCGCACCCCGCCGGAGAGGGGAATCATCTCCCGGAGGACTCTACACCGCCATGGTCGCCTCCGGAGTGATGAGTGAGTAGTCTACCCCTGGACTATGGGTCCATAGCAGTAGCTAGATGGTTGTCTTCTCCCCATTGTGCTATCATTGTCGGATCTTGTGAGCTGCCTATCATGATCAAGATCATCTATATGTAATTCTATATGTTGCGTTTGTTGGGATCCGATGAATAGAGAATACTTGTTATGTTGATTATCAAAGTTATGCTTATGTGTTGTTTAAGATCTTGCATGCTCTCCGTTATTAGTAGATGCTCCGGCCAAGTAGATGCTTTTAACTCCAAGAGGGAGTACTTATGCTCGATAGTGGGTTCATGCTCGCATTGACACTGGGACAGATGATGCAAAGTTCTAAGGTTGTGTTGTGCTCGTTGCCACTAGGGATAAAACATTGATGCTATGTCTAAGGATGTAGTTGTTGATTACATTACGCACCATACCTAATGCAATTGTCCGTTGCTTTGCAACTTAATACTGGAGGGGGTTCGGATGATAACTCGAAGGTGGACTTTTTAGGCATAGATGCAGCTTGGATGGCGGTCTATGTACTTTGTCGTAATGCCCAATTAAATCTCACTATACTCATCATAATATGTATGTGCATTGTCATGCTCTCTTTATTTGTCAATTGCCCAACCGTAATTTGTTCACCGCAACATGTCA
>NC_061508.1:145203670-145254085 GCF_022539505.1 Lolium rigidum | reverse complement strand
CCACCGCAAAGAGGCAGGAGAGATTCTGAACGGTGCATGATGAGATGCGGAGGCTGTCCTCGTCAACATCCCCTTTGCCGACCTTGAAGCCCTTGTCGACTCCGCCATCCGGATGGAGGGCAAGCTGAGACCAAGCCAATGAGAACCGCAAGCGCCGCATGGTGAATCGAGTGGATCAAGCCACCCCCGGAGGTTTCGCCCTATCTCAAGCGGAGGTTTCACTCCAGAAACAATAGGCCACCGATGCGGGAACTCGCGCCGGTTATCGAGCCGGAGTGGAGGAAACCCCGAGGCGGAGAGGCTACAACAACAACAACGACAACTCCAACAACAACTACTACAATCGCGGTCGCCTAGAGCCCCCAACACCAACACCAACACCAGCACCGCGCCAAGGACCGGGAGCAACGCCATCCTTGTCGCGAACAAGCGGGACAAGTCCACCATCACTTGTTATGAGTGTGGTGTAGTGGGGCACTACTCAACGAGTGTCCCAAACGTCTTGCCAAGCTCGCCGGCAACACCCCACACTCGGCGGCAACACCGATGTCTCCACCGGCAAAAGTTTGCTCCCAACAACCCCAATAACCGCAATGGCCGTCTCTACCACATGAGCGCCGAAGAAGCCCGAAAGCACCCGATGTTGTGCGGGTATGTTTAGTCAACACACCCTGCGAGTGTTGTTGATTAGGAGCATCTCATTCTTTTGTCATCGAAGACTTTGCATCAATGGTAAAATTCAACCCCTCGGTTTGAAGCATGTTATGATAGTTCAAATCCCAGGATCAACCACCAAAAGCTAGAGAAAATTTTGTAAAAATGTACCCATCTTAATACATGAGATAGAATTCTATGCCAATCTCATCATTAAGGAACAAAGGTTTTGGAAGTCGTACTAGGAATGGACTGGATGTCAAAACATCATGGTTTGATAGGCTGTGCCAAGAAAGCCATCACCATGACTAGCAGCACACCGGTATCCTAGTTGAACATGTCTGCGAAAAACTACCCGAGAAAAATTTACGTAACCAAAGTGTAGCCAAGCCAACTACCGGATCAAATCAGGATCGTTTGTCGATACCCGATGTGCTTTGGATGATCTGCCAGGTATGCCCCCGGATCGGGATATCGAGTTCATCATCGAGTTAATTCCCGGAACAGGACCTATGGCCCGGAGAGCCTACGACGCTATGAATGCAACCCGAACTTGTGGAGGTGAAGGCCGGATAGATGATATGTTGGCCAAGTGGTCTGATTAGGCCGAGTGCATCCCCACGGAGATCCCCCGTCTTGTTTGTGGACAAGAAGGATGGTGCCAACCGGTTATGTGCGGATTACCGTAAGCTTAACAATGTCACCATCAAGAACAAATACCCCCTACCCAAGATAGAAGACTGTTTGATCGAGTTAACGGAGCCAAAGTTTTCTCAAAGATAGATCTTAGAGCCTGGTTATCATCGAGTTGAAGATTCGAGCCACTGATATTCCAAAGACTGCCTTTACCACCAGATATGGGTTGTATGAGTACAACGTCATATCATTTGGATTAACCAATGCCCCCGCTTATTTCATGAACCTCATGAATAAGATCTTCATGAACTTTATGGACATGTTTGTCGTTGTCTTCATCGACGACATTCTTATCTACTCCAAGTCCGAAGAGGAACATGAACAGCATTTGGAGGCTTGTCCTAGAAACCCTTAGGCACCACCGAGTTGTATGCCAAGTTCGGCAAGTGTGAGTTACGGCTGAAGGAAGTAGGATTCCTGGGACACATCTTGTCTGCGGGAGGAATTGCCGTAGATCCCGCCAAAATCAAAGCTGTTATGGAATGGCAAGCCCCACCACTCAAACCGAGGTCAGCGCTTTTCTTGGATTAGCCAGGATATTACCGCAGATTTGTAGAAGGCTTTCAGAGCATCGCTCGACCAATGACCCAACTGCTGAAAAAGGACAAGAAGTTTTGAGTGGAGTGATAAATGTGAAGAGAGTTTCCAACAGCTCAAGAGTAGGCCTGACCTCAGCCCCGATCCCGATCATGCCTGACATCACTAAGCCCTTTGACGTATATTGCGACGCCTCCAAGATTGGTCTTGGATGCGTGCTTATGCAAGAAGGCAAGGTCATATCCTACCTCTCCCGACAATTGAAGCAACATGAGCAGAATTACCCAACCCATGACCTCGAACTTGCAGCTCGTGGTCTTAGCCTTGAAAGTTTGGCGTCATTACCTTATGGGTAATCGATGCGAGATCTACTCCGACCACAAAAGCCTCAAATACATCTTCACCCAGAAGGAGCTGAACATGAGACAACGCCGATGGATTGAATTGATCAAGGATTACGACATGGAGATTCACTATCACCCCGGCAAGGCCAATGTGGTAGCGGATGCTTTGAGTCGGACTGCCGTGTCGGTTAAACTCCATGATCGCAATCGAGCAACCCGATCGTTTCGAGGAATTTGAACAGTTTAGGGTGGAACTTGTTAGTGAAGGATTCCTAGCCGGCATTGAACTTCAGCCCACCTTGATCGGCCCAGGATTAAAGAAGCCCGGATAGGAAATGCCGAGCATCAATGGAATCAAGGAACAAATCGCCGCGAGGAAAGGCACCGGGATTCACCATAGATGAAGCCGGAGTTCTTTGGTATAAAGAACGCCTCTGCGTACCATCGGACTCGAGACTTGAAACAAGTCATCTTGCAAGAAGCCCATGACACCCTTTACTCGATCCACCCCGGAGGTACCAAGATGTACCAAGACTCGAAGGAACAATTCCGGTGGCATGGAATGAAGAGGGAGATCGGAAGCTACATCGCCAAGTGTGATATACGTCGAGAGAGTCAAGGCGGAACATCGGCGACCCGCAGGACTGCTACAACCTTTACGAGATTCCGAGAATGGAAGTGGGACTCGGTCGGAATGGACTTTATCACCGGTTTGCCCAAATCCAGGCAAAGGAAATGACTCCATATGGGTAGTTGTCGATAGACTCGACCAAGGTAGCTCATTTCATCGCTGGTCAAGACCACATACCGAGGGCCCAAAGTTAGCTGAACTTTATATCTCCCGAATAGTCGCCACGCACGGAACCCCAAAGTCGATAGTGTCGAGATAGAGGATCACAATTCACCTCAAGATTCGCGCGGAAAGTGCACGAAGGACTAGGGACCCGTCTAAATTTCAGCACCGCCTATCACCCCCGGCGTCGACGGACAGGCCGAGAGAGTCAAGCCAGATCTCTGGAAGACATGTTGAGAGCATGTGTCTTGGAATACGGATCCAAGTGGGAAGACTGCTTGCCTTATGCGAGAATTCTCTTACAACAACGCCTACCAAGCCGGCCACGAGATGGCCCCCTTTGAAGTCTTGTACGGAAGGAAATGCCGTACCCCCCTGAACTGGTCGGAAGTCGGAGAAAGCCAAGTCTTTGGCCCAGATGTTCTTCGTGAAGCCGAAGAGAAAGTACACAAGATACGAGAGTACCTCAAGACGGCGCAATCAAGACAGAAGAGTTACGCCGACAAGAGACGTCGGGAGATGACCTTCGAGATCGGAGACTTCGTCTATATCAAGGTATCCCCCTTGAAAGGAATGCAGAGATTCCAGCTGAAAGGAAAGCTTGCACCCCGATATATCGGACCCTTCCAGGTTTTGAGTCGCCGAGGTGAAGTATCTTACCAACTGGAGTTGCCGGAAGAAATGTCGGCTGTGCACGACGTGTTCCACATCTCACTCCTCCGAAAGTGCCTTGAAGTTCCTGAGAAGACCGAAGTGTTCAAGAACATCGATCACCGATCAGTGGATATCAATCAGCACTTGACATACCGCGAAGTGCCGATTCGCATCCTGGAGGAAGCTTACCGAACCACCCGCACCCGAAGCATCAAGTTCCTGAAAATTCAGTGGAGCAACCATACTGAGGATGAAGCCACTTGGGAATGCGAAGATGTCATGAAGAAGGAGTACCCAGATCTCTTTAGTACCTAACTTTCTTTTACGATCTCGGGACGAGATCTTTTGCAAGGGGGAAGGGTTTGTAACACCCCAATTTTCAATAAACAAGAAAGTTAGAGAATTCCAGAAAAAAAAACAAAATTTCCAAACCAACAAAAACTTTTCTATTTGCATATAGTACCCTGCATAGGACTTGTGCATTTGAGTTATATGCCATGATGATTGTTATTACTTGTATTTGTTATGCTCTAAAACCCTAAGGTGATCATATGAAGATCACCAACCAAATAAATCAAAGAGGAAGAAATTCCAAATAATGAAAAACCCTAAAAACCCTCACATATGCCCTAGGGCATTTTTATAAATTTTGACCCTAGACCTATTTGGTATTCACCATTAAATGAATAATGTTATTAAACCCCTATTACAACTTTTGGAATCAAACAATCACAATTCAAATGAATTTCAAACACAAAACCAACTCACATATGATATTGGTCAATTGTGACAATTCTAGTCTGATCACCACTTTGAGCCCTTGCCATCCAATTTTCCCAAACCAACTTTAGCTAACCCTTTGCACCATTTCAAAGTCAACATCAAGGTGAACAACTTTGGTGAAGATCATCATGCCAAATTCATCTTTGATCATGAGCAAGGCTCATCCAAAGTTCCAACTTTCTCACATATGCAACAATCTACACTTAGCCATTTTGGCCAACTTTTGAATTTTAATTTTTCCACCACCACCTCAAAACCTCTCTGGTCATTTACAACTTATATCAACACTCACATTTCAAGAACTTTCACCATTTGAATATTTTCAAATTTAGATAATTTTGCAATTTGCAAAATCGGGCACTATTTGCAACTATTGCAAATAGTGAATCTATGACACCTAAACTACCCTAACCCATTCTTCCTTGTTCCCTGGTTCCCTTAAAATTTAAATGAAGCATAGTAAGGCTAAGAGAGAGAGAGAGCAAGCTAGGGCATGGCCATGCCGGCCATGACCCCGAGCTCGTCGACCTCCCACTCTCTCCATTGCTCCTCTGCCAGGACCCCCTCGCCACCGTGTGCCAACGCGCCCCCTAGCCAGCCCTAGCACCGCCATGGTCGAAGGAACGGCGACCCCACGCCGGACGACGCGCGCCAGCACGCACCCTGGATGCCACTCGCGTCGCGCGCGGACGCGCACTGGCCGCGTGCAGCGCCACCACCTCGCTCACCCCCTGGACCCCCTGCGAGCATGTTGAGCACGCACACGACACCTGGACGCCGCCAGACAACCGCCAGACCACGACCCGTGCCCGCCGCCGCCGGAGACGGTGACGAAATCCCGCCACGGCCGCCGCACGACACGGAAGCATTGCGGATGATTCTGACACTCCCCGACCACGCTGTCACTGCCAGTAGCATCGCCTGGACCCGTAGAGCACCGCCATAGCCTCGCCTAGCTCGACCAGCCGCCGGAGATACCGCGCCATGGTCGCCCGCATCACTGCCCCGCAACCCTCACTCGATTCTATAAATAGGGAGTTCCCTGGACGAAGCTGAGCACACCACCAGCCTCCCCACCTCTCACTGCCTCTCCTCCACCCCACCATTCGTTCGATCGTCGCCGGAGCTGCCCCAATTTGGAGATCGGAGCCGCCGGTACCTGGTGGACGACGCCGTCGATTGGAGCCGCCCCAGGAAGAGTCGCCGGTACCTGGAGCCTCGCCGTCGTCCACATCTACTCCACGCATACTGCCATACCTCGCCGGAGCACTGGTTAGCCTGCCGACCCCCTACCTGAGCCGCCGGTGAACTCCCCTCTCGCCGGCGGGACGATGAACCACAGCCGTTCGATCACGATCTAATCCAACGCACCACCCTCGCCCATACCGTTTCGGGTTAAACACCCACTGACGGGTGGCCCCCTCTGTCAGGCAGCCCGCGCGGCACTGGACCGTGGCTGGGCTGGCCTTGGGCCGTTTTTAAACCTTTGAGCCCAACTAGCTTTTCCCGCCGGCCCTTTTATTCAAACTAGATTTATTTAATTCAAATAGTTTTGAATACTGCTGCCACTTTGAAATTCAATAGAGTTAAATTGGCTAAACCAAATTCGATGAACTTTATATTGTTGGAAAGCTAGGGAAATTATCTACAAAATGGCACTGGCCCCATGACCAGATCGGTTGTAGAAATAATGTGGCAAAAAGAACAAGCCAGGGACTTTTGCCCATTCAAATAATTCTTAAAAATCAACCAAAATAGATATTTAGTTAATTCCAACTCTAATAGCTCACATTTGACTTACACTAATTGTTTCTGCAAGAAAATGGTGTGGTCACTTTGCATGATCATGCCATAGTTAAATGGATGGATATCTTGACTAGTTTAACTAGTTGATATTGTCCAAAACTATTAAAGTAAATGGTGTGAAGTCTTATATTTCATTTAAACTTGTCTCACATGCATTCATGGGATGTTTGTACCTCTGGTCCAAACTCTCTTATATGAATTGCTTGAGATTTAAATCATATGTAGTGTTATTAAAATGGTATGAGGTGATCTACCTCATTTAAATCATTTTCTCAAATGATGATAATGAATGGTTGACTTAGGTCAATACAAATTCATGTATGATTGTTTGAGAAGTTAAATCTTAAGAAGATTTCAATGGGAGGAAATTATTTCTCAAGAACCACATGGAAACTATCATTTACATATATAATGAGAGTCCTAAAAGCACACAACCAATGCACCCAAATTGATTTACTTGTGTGCTTAGAATATTTGTGTGCATATATGTGATGTTTGGAATAGCCATTGAATTAGTGAGTGATTATACTCGTATTCACATTTAGACGGTAGCACCGGAGAGTACAACGAAGAAGAAGGATACTACCAAGAGGAGGAGGAGGAACAGTTTGAGAACTACCAAGGCAAGCTAATATTCTTGCAAAGTGCAAAGCCCCTTGGGGCAAGGCACCACGACTCTTCTTTTTTTTACATAAGCCTATCCCAATTTTTTTACTTTACAAGCTTTTACTTGTTTTCTCAATAAGTTACTTTTATAGTTAACTTTGGTCAAGGTACAAGTTGGTTACTAGAGTAGTGAAGTAGTTTCCATCAAGCCAAGCAAGATAGCACCCCTCATGGATTAGAGCTAGTGCTAATGAATTAAAACTTGACTACTTTAGATGGGAGCAATGGGATTTTGAAATGAATTTGAAACCTTGGAATGATGATGCATTCCATTGAATGATTTTTGGAAGGTGAGTATGAACAAGAGAAGATGGTGATTTTTGATAAAACAATGATGTTGGTTTGAATGCGATACCTTTCCAATTATCAAGTACCCCCACAATACCTGATTATGGGTAGGGCTTAACTGGAAGTTTATGTGTCTTAGTATGGGTTCCCTCTAAACAAGCGTCATCGGGGTTATGCCGAAAGCTGCCTCTACCACAAAAGAAATGATGAAAAATGACGTGAAATGAGGTGAATGTCCGGCCCAAGCTCCGTGCGGTTCCCAGAGTTGACAGTTGGTCTTCACCGGGAGGCCAAGCTCATGGGGAGAGGTGCTCATACTAGGATTTATAAGTGAAAGGTTATGGTTGATGATCCGCGTACTGTGTTACGATGATTCGGGAAATCCCGACGGATGAAATCAAATGTTGTGGCACAAGTGTGCAACCTCTGCAGATTGTAAACCTATTCGAATAGCCGCGTCCACGGTTACGGACGGTTGGAAAGGCCATACAGTTTCCGATGTCATATCTTTGAAAAATGATGTTGAAAGGTGATGGTGAAATGACTTGTGGTGAAATGAATTGAAGTCACCACATGAATGGTGGGAATGACACTAATGTTTCCACCTGAGTTAGTTAGTACTTGAATAAGCTTTTCGCAAACTTTGTGAACTAAAACTAGCTTTACGCAAATAAACTAGAGCTTAGTCAACCATACTAGAATGTCTAGCACTTACATTAGTATTAGTTGGCAAGTACTTGAAGTACTTACGGCTTTGTCCCTGGCTATTCAAATGGCCAGAGTATGAAGATGAACAGAACTACCCCGGAGATGACCAGCAGGACGCCTACGACAACTAGGAGTCTTCCAACGTCAAGCGTTGGCCTGTGGACTAGAGAGTCCTTGTATCTTACGTTTCCGCTATGTTGAACTATGAACTTGTGTTTGTTCGTTGATCGATAGATCAACTATTTGTGTAATATGGATCATGTGATTCGAGTTGTAAGACAATATGGTTTGTAATAAATGATGACTGTGATATTCAGCTATTATGCCTCGCAACAACAATATTCCTGGGATTGCGATGAATGACATAATAGGCATCCGGGCTTAAAAATCCGGGTGTTGACAAACGGCGAGTACCGACGTACTCAGGAGATCAAGGAGGATTGGGATGACATGGTTGGCCAGGGTAAGGGTGAGAGAAAAAGGGAGGAGCATGTTGATGGAGAACATGGCCGGCATGTCCATGCCATGTTTGGCCTCCTCCTTGAGTTTCAATGATGGGGTTGGCCCTAGAGGGGACCAGGGAACATTGTTGAGTCAAGTGGTGCTCAAGAAAGAAATGGTTTTGCAAAGATTTCAAAATGTGGTGATCTTACATTTGTCTCAACATCCAGGGGCTCAAAGTAGTGATCAGATTATAAAAGGCAGATTTGACCATTATTGTATGTGAGCAAAATTTGATTTCAAATTTGATTTAATTTGAGTTTCTTTGATGCCAAAAGTGTTTATAAGTGTTTAGAAACATAGTACAACTATTGGTGCAAGCCAAAAAGATCTAGGTTAAAGATTTGTAAAAATGGCATAAACCATATGTGAGGGTTTTGGGGATTTTCTATTTTTTTCTTTTTTTTCTTTGGATTTGTTTGATGATCTTCTCATGATCCATTTAGGGTTTTGAGTTGGAACACAATAGCACATAAGCAAACATCATAGTAATACACACAATATGCACCACTCCTATGCATGGCACTATATGCAAAGAAAGTTTTTGTTGGTTCTAATTTTTGGAACTCTTCTTCTTCATTGCTTAGAAATTTGGGATGTTACACCACCATCAGCCACGCAACCAAAGGCGGCGACATCCTCCGGTGGAAGAGGGGGAGGAGGAGACAAGAGGGAAAGAACTCGAGGGGCTAGGGTTTGGGCCGCGCCAGGTGTCGCCCCAAAGGAGCGGCACGGGAGGCAGGGGTGTAATCCACTTCAAACCTCGTAGTTTTTCTATTATGAGTTTCAAAAATCTAGTGAAGCAAAATAACCTTAATGTTACTCCCACAGTTTTAAAATACCTTGCATATTAGGTTTCGCGAGGAAAGAGTTATGATCAACCATTACTCTATTAAAATATATCTTAATCAACATACAACAGATGTCGTTAGATTCGTATTTGAAAGTACTTATTTGTGGTTATGGTGTTATATCACGAAAGTTAATTTTTGGTGAAGTAATTGTTTGTTTAAGGAAAAAACATAAGTGATCAACAAAATGATACTGGTCACTAAACGAAGTGTGGAAATAAAGCAAGTCATGGACGATGTAACAGAACGATGTAATTCATGGGACTAAAAGTCTTGTTTTGTTTCAACGAAATGAAACCGGGCAGATCCTAGGATAAGATGTCGTCGTGGGATGTACTATTCACGACATTTTATTTAGAACACACACACTTCGTGACGTTAGGATGGGCTTCGAACTCACATTGGCTTTGTATGCTTTACAACCCAGCTTGGGTTTTATTTGCTTCATGAGTGTTGTCGTGGTGGAACGGTAGATGCCATAGAATGGTTTAAGTTGGGAATGTGCGCTAAAAGATTCGGGTGTGGGTTTGTGTAACAGGAAAAGAGATGGGCAAGAAACCGGTATGTATTCTCTTAACTTGGCCTCTGGCCAGAGGTTGAAGATGTACAGTATAAGCTCCTTTGTACTTGCTATCTTACAGCCTAATCTCTCTCTGGAGCCAAGCCTTCTTCTAATCGTCCCGCGCAGGGGTGTGCCCCTTCTCCTTATATATGCGAGAGGGTGGCTTACAAGGGAAGAAATCCTAATGGAATCTAGGATGAGCTAAGCTATTTTATAAAGCTACTTTGGCCCACCTGGCGCCGGTTATGACTTTAATCGGGAGCAATGACCTCCGCCGGTATCTTTTATGTCATCTTCTGCTTTGGCACCAAGACTTCGTTTAAAGCTGAAGTGCTTCGCTCATCCTTATCCTCTAGTCCTTGATGGAATCTTTGACAAAAGTGCCGACAGGCTACAGTAACCCCTGGTTCCGGTTTCCCGGTACCTTTTCTTGTGCTCTCCGGTATCCTTGTACTTAGCCACACAAGCTCTTAGAGCCGGTACTTCGGTGTACCCCTCTGGAGATACATGTTCGTACCAATTCCGGTTAGCTGAACTTGACTTTAGAATCCGGATCACTCTTTGATCCGGTTTACCGCTACCATATTATGACTAACTTGGCATAGCCTTGGCCTACCGGGGGTCATCCCCCGACATTAGTCCCAGATGCTGGTATAGCTTGACGGATTCTATCCGACAGGCCATGCCAGGTTCCTACTCAAAACGTATCGGATTATTTTTTCCGGTTTCCTTTTACATAGGCCCGGCTTCTTGCCGGTACCAGTCCACATTATATCTCCGGCTTCTTCTTGCCGGTTCCTTTGCCATTAAGGCTCACCTCGACTAAGTCGAGAATAACCCAAAATCTGCACCTGTTAGAGACATGTGCACTGTGCCTGACGCGCCAGTGTCAGCCGTCAAATCGTTTGACTCCCGCACGCAGTTAATGCGCCACTCCTGATCCCTGTGGCCTTGCGTGTGGCATCCTCCTGCGGCGCGTGTACTCCTGCGCCACGTGGCGGCCCACGAGGCGAAATGGTGCGGGCCTGGCCGTTTTCGGCCCACGATCTCCTTCTCCATATAAGGGTGCGACGGTTCCTCGTTGCCCCCACGCTCTCACTTCGTCTTCCCTCAAGCCTTCTACGCCCCGTGCCACTCGAGCTCTAACTCCGCAGGAGCGCATTGTTGAACGCGCTTCACCTTCTCCATCGAGATTGCGCCGCGGCGTTCTTCCGCAGCCCAGGGACGCACCTCCGCGCCGGATTCTGCTTCGCCATTCTCCACCATCAACCGCCCCCTCGCCGAACTCCGGCGAACTCTCGGGCCCGTTGACCCTCAGGAACTTCGCCGCCGTTCTCAGGTCAGCTTCCCAGATCTGGTTCACTTCCCCTCTTTTTACCGTTGTTCTTGGGAGCGGTAGGGTATTTATCCCCTCTTTTTTCTAGTTTTTATCTCTTGCGTAGATCTTCGCGAGGAGATAGACTTGAGGAAACTTGTTTTTAGTTAGTTTCCGCACTTCGAAAAATGTCTTCTGAAGAAAGCGAAGGGCAGCTTTCCGGAGGGACTCAGTTTAGCGAATCTCCCGAGATATCCTTGGGGGAGGAGCAATCCGTTTCCCAAGAGTCTGACGGGCTCGACGAATAGCTCGCCCGGATGGAGGAAGAGTCCGGCGCGCCGGATGAAGATACCGGTCGGGACTAGGAAGCTAGCAGCTCCATCCCAGCTTCCGGCGCGAACGCGCCAGTGTACAGTCGCGGGGCCTGGAAGGGCTCTGACGTAAATCAAGCCGAAATTGACTGGCTCTACCGGTCCAGGAAGATACCGGAGCAGGTGATGTACCGGATCCCTGGCGAAGAGCTGGAGCCCGCGCCCCGGCCATGCGAACTCGTGGTCTTTTCCGCTCATTTTGAGCGCGGCTTCGGCCTCCCGGCATCTGACTTCTTCCGTAGCTTCTTAGACTACTACGAGCTCCAGCCTCACCATCTTCCCGGCAATGCCGTCTTTTACCTCTCTTACGTTTCTTTCATGGAGGCTTTCGTTGGCCTCCTTCCCACTATTGACACTTTTGCTCGTTTTTACAACCTTCGGATCAATTTGGTCAAAGGTAAAAATATTCCAAAACCCAAGCCCGTCGTACAGTGCGGGGCTTGTATCCTTACGCCCTGCCAGGGGAGCCCTTTCTACAAATTTGTCAGTCTGGAATCCGTCCGGACCTGGCAAAAATCTTTCTTTTACGTTAGGAACCTTAGCCCCATCGATTTTATCAATCTTCCGGCATACATTCCCGGTATCCCCTCCCGAGCGAACTGGAGGTTCAACCCGAAGGACACCCACGTGGAGACTAACCGGATTATCCGGTTCAGGAGGGACCCCAACAAGAACACTGCCATCAGCTCGGATGACATAGTGTGTGCGTTTGACTCGCGCCGGGTGCTGCCCCTCCCACGCCATGCTCACAAAATAGGTCAAATGCGCGGCCGGAGGGATCCGACGAGGATCACCACCCTCGGTTTGAGAAAATCTGATGTGGTCCTCAAGGCCCCCCTTCTCCTGCAGTAAGAACTTGGAGAAACCGGGATGATCTTTTCGGTATACTTTTGAACCGTAAACTGACTTGCTCTTTCTCAGGTACATGAGCACTTCCCTCGCATCGCTGCCGAGGTTCCGGAATCTTTCGAGCCCTCGCGCAAGTTTTTGGACGATGAGGATCCTGACCCCTTTGTCATTGCAAACAAGCACAAGATGGGTCGGACGCACACCCCGCGCCCCGGTAACTCCTCTGCCTCAAACCTGGACAATGCTTCCGACACTGACAATGACGTTGTCGTCCTCGAGGTACTTCACCCGCTTCCTTTGACTTATGATTTTTCTTTGTGAGGCCAGATACAGCTGATCGGAACCCTCAAGTCCATGAGAACGTGACTCCCCTCGCAGCTGAGGTTGGTCCTGAGTTCCTAAGAGCTCAGGCCCCCGGAGCTCAGAAGGACAAGGCCCCGGCTCCGGATGCCGGCACCAGCGAGACTCCCAGAGTCCGCAAGACTCCGGCTTCCGATGCCGGTTCTAGCGAGGCTCCCCCCTCCAAGCGTCACAAGAAGGGGATCGATGTGCCTACCGGGAGGAAGCGCAGGCGCGAGATCCCGGTCGCCTCTGGGTAAGACTTAACACCCGCATCTTTCCGGTTTGGAGCTTAGTACATACCATTTCTTGCGGCTAACTTTCACGCTTTCTTTCTCTTAGGGCTCCCCTGGTAATTACCAAGAGTGCTCCCGGAATGAGGCCGGAGACCTCCGAGGACGCCGGAAGGGCCTCTCCTCCTCCTCAATCAAGTCTGGCACATTCTGGTGCCGGCAAAGCTCAATCCTCCCCTCGGGGAGGAAAAACAAATTCGGGGTGCGCGGCCCCTAAACCGACACATTCCCGCGCGGAGGAGGACTTCATCTCCCATCCAGACAACAAAGACCCCGGCGCCAGCAACATGGGCGCCGGCTCTGAAGATGCCGAGCGGTCGGAACCTTCGGTTTCACCCACCCCTGAAAAGAAGAAGAAGAAGGCAACCGCCACTTCCCCCTCCAAGACAGCACCGGCAACCTCCTCGCCGGTCAAGGACGCACCTGCGCCGCCGCCGGCACCCACCATCAAACCGGCTCCTGCTCCGCTCCAGAGCCTGCTGGAGGGTGCCATCGTAACCGCTGAGCAGCTCACTCCCGCGGTCAAGGCAGCAACGGCGCCCGCCTCTGGCTCCTAGGCTCAACCTCTTGTCCTTCACACCGGGCGCGCTGCTGTGGCCATCGGTGAGAAGGTTTCCTCGCAGCTCGGCCACGTGATTGAGCTGAACCGCGGCAGCACGAACCTGGGTGCACTGCAGCACCTCGTGGACCGGTGGAACCTCGCCGATCTTTCCGCCTCCACTCTTGGCGTTGGCAAGGACGGCAAGGCGAAGCTCGATCCGCGCGGCCGCCGCAGCACTGTGCAGCACTTCGGCCGGCTCAAGGCTGCCGTAAAGGAGTTCGACAACGCTTGGCACGATGCCAACAACAACGTGCTGGTAAGATATCTTGCCGAAACTTGAATCTTTTTCTTATACCGAAACCTTTTCAACTTCGGAACCTGTAGATATATCCCTAGTCTCCGAGTTTCGGGTTAAGCACACAGTACTTAGCGCAAAACTTTCTTAAGAAACCGACATAGCTAGTCCCCGAGTTTCGGGTTAAGCACAAAGTACTTAGCGCGAAACTGCAAAAAACCGACATAGCTAGTCTCCGAGTTTCGGGTTAAGCACAAAGTACTTAGCGTGAAACTGCAAAAAACTGGCATAGCTAATCCCCGAGATTTGGGTTAAGCACGAAGTACTTAGCGCGAAACTGCAAAAAACCGGCATAGCTTATGGTACTTCTTTCTGTGCAGAGCGTGTTGGACTCCCGGAAGCAAGTCTTCGAGGAGCTGCTGTGGGAGCACCAGAGCCTGAACGAGGCCTTTACTGCCCTCAAACTCGACCACATCAAGTGCCAAGGTTTGTGCATCGGCTTCTTTTGTACTATCCTTTTTTCTTGACGAATAATACTGACATGTTTCTTTCACGCAGCTGCCCTTCCGGAAACCTCCTCTGAAGACCTCTCTAGCCAAGTTGCCGCGCTCAAGAGTAAGTTATTTCTGCCGGTTTGTCTTTCCTTTGTCTGAGCCTACCGGCTTCTTGTACTAAGCTTTTTCATTCCGGAATCCAGCTGAGAAGGAGGAGCTATCCCTCCGCCACAGCCGCGAGCTAGAAGCCCAGCGCAATGAAGTCGCTAAGCTGAAGGACGAGCTGATCCAGGCTGGGCTTTAGCACGCCAGGGTGCTGAAGGAGGCCATCGTTGCTGGCGATGCGAAGGTGGAGGAGGCCCGGAAGGAGTTCGCGGACACTGAGAGGCAGCTGCGGGCTGAGCTGGTGGAGGAAACCAAGTTGCTTGAGGCGGCGCAAAGCCGGAACGCTGAACTTGTGGTGGATCAGGCCGATTTTCATCAAATGATCATTGACACCGACGCCCAAGCTCTCAGTAAGTACTTCTTTTCCCACGCTTGGCAGTTTGCATTTTCTAGCGGTGTATCTTTATACCGTTTTCTTTTTCTTTTCTTCCAGAGTTCTTTCCAGACTCCCAAGCGCATGCGCATGCAAGGGTCACCAAGCTGCGGGTGGAGAACGTTGTTCGCGACCCCGACGCTCCCTGGAACGCCTATGACCATCTTGTTGCGCTGCACGCCAGGATCACGCATATGAGGGTCGTCGACCGGCATCTTAACGAGCTGCCGGAAGTCACCCTCTAGATCTTCAAGTTCCTATGGCCTGGGGAGCCCGTGCCGGACAACCTCACCCTCCTTGCTTAGCGGATTAAAGATGCCAGCAGAAGGTTCAGCGAGTGGAAGCACTCCTCTACGCGTGCCGGAGCCGACGCAGCACTTCGTGTTGCCTGCTCCTTGTATGAAGAGCTGGACCTGGACGCGTTGCACAACTTGCGCGGGAATGCTCCTACCGACACGGTCCCTGAAAAGACCGCCAAGCGCCACGACCGTGATTATCGGGTTTCCCAGTTCGCCTCTACCAGCACCTTCATCCCTCCT
This sequence comes from Lolium rigidum, assembly GCF_022539505.1. Lineage (NCBI taxonomy): Eukaryota > Viridiplantae > Streptophyta > Magnoliopsida > Poales > Poaceae > Lolium > Lolium rigidum. Next base: position 145,238,668 of record NC_061508.1, on the reverse strand, counting down.
CCCGCTGACATCGAAGAAGAATTTTCTGACGATGAGGAGGAAGAAGAAGCCGATGAGGACGAGACTGAAGCTGAGGCGGAGGTCCCTGAGGAACCGGCTGCTAGCATTCCAGAGCGCGCTCCAGAAGTCCCAGTTGTTACTGAACCTGCTCCTGAACCTACCTCGCAAGCGCAAGCCCCGGAGGACTCATCTCCGATGTATCACACTCCATGATTCTGTCTTACGAGAAACAATATCATCAAATCCGGGGTGGGAAAATGTATGCTACCCAAGCTCCTTTTGGTTGTGTAAGACAAATTAGTTGTTAGGTTTGCATGCTAAACTCTTTAAACATATATGCATTCGGGTATCTTGTGTGGTTTAAACCTTGTCGGTTTGTTTCGCTTTGGTTTGATCTTGCACGGCGAAGATTTCGAATTCGTTCCCGAATTCAGTCCGATGCACACTTGGTTCTTTTGCTTTGGCTCTGCCTACCTCTTTTGGGTGTTTGGCGTATGAGACTCAAAGTTCTTTTGCCAAGCAAGCATTTTCTTGAACTTAGAAAAAATTCAAAAAAAATCACAAAAAACCGGTATAACCGGGGTTAGTCAACTTTAATTCCGGATTGTTTGCTTTCGGTTTCTTTTTCGTTTTTCACGTGCTTAGAGCCTTCCGGTTTATCTTGCTTGCCATGAAGCCGGGTTGCGGACAGCAGCTAAGTCGAAGACTCCTTTAAGTTTAGCAGATTACTAAAACGGAAAGGAAAGTTTCCAACAATCAAACCGGTATACGGAAAAAAATAAACATATTACATGCAAGTTTGGTAGAGGCAGTCCCCGAGATACTTTCGAGGTGCCGGCATCTTTATTCATAGCAAATAAGGTACAAAAATGAACTCCTTACATCACATCTTTAGGAATAGAAAGGGTGAAGCAAAGCTATGTTCCATGGTCGCTTAGTTTCTTCTCCTGACATGTCCTTCTTTCCTTTCTTCCATTCCTGTGCGTCAATTAGGTAGTAGGCATCATTGTGCAGAGCCTTGCTCACAATGAAAGGCCCTTCCCATGGAGGTGAGAATTTGTGTCGTCCTTTAGTGCGCTGCACTAGACGTAGCACTAAGTCTCCTTCCCGGAACACTCTTGGGTGAACCTTCCAGCTATGATAGCGTCTGAGGTTTTGCTGGTATATGGTCAATCTTGCCAAAGCCAGCTCTCTTTGTTCCTCGAGCAAATCGACATCATTTTCTCGGGCCTCTTTTACCTCTTCTTCGGTATAGAGTTGGACTCGTGGTGAGTCATGGATGATGTCGGTTGGTATGACCGCTTCTGCTCCATATACCATAAAGAATGGTGTGTATCCGGTAGACCGGTTTGGTGTGGTTCTTATGCTCCACAACACTGATGGTAGTTCATCAAGCCAACATCTCGATGTCTTTTCGAGTGGCTCAATAAGCCTTGGTTTGATACCGGAAAGCACAAGTGCATTCGTTCTTTCCACTTGGCCATTGCCCTGTGGGTGCGCCACTGAATCGCTTAAACTCTCCCTGGGCAAAGTTTGTCCCGTTATCAGTGGTGATGTTGTGCGGATATCCATACCGCAATATGACATCTTTCAAGAATTTCACAGCAGTGTGCCCATCACACTTTGCGATTGGATTAACTTCCAGCCACTTGGTAAACTTATCAACCATCACCAAGATGTGAGTCATGTTTCCTCTTGCCGTTTTGAATGGTCCAACCATGTCCAGGCACCAGACAGCAAATGTCCAAGTTATCGGTATAGTTTTTAAACCGGATGCTGGGGTATGCTTTTGCTTGGCGTACCTCTGGCACTCATTGCACTTCCGGACCAAGTCCTCAGCATCTTCCAAAGCAGTGGGCCAATAGAACCCATGCCAGAACACCTTTGCCACCAGCGCCCTGGATGAGGCATGGTGCCCGCACTCTACTTGGTGGATTTCTACGAGCATCTCTTTTCCTTCTTCCGGTTCCACACATCGTTGGAGGACACCAGTAACACTTCTTTTGTACATTTCACCGTAGATGATGGTGTATGCCTTGGACCTCCTTTGCATCCTCCTTGACTCGGTTTCGTCTTCCAGTAAGCCACCGTTGATCAGGAATTCCTTAATAGGTTTTACCCAAGTAGGTGCTTCCCGAACCACAAACACCGGTACGTCGATCTCCATGTAATCCACCAGCATGGTTTCCTCTGGTTTTGATCCCAAAGTCCCCGGGTCGGCTGAAACAGTCCCCAGGTTCCTTCATCAATGTCCATTGGCACAACGTGTGATTCCGGTACAAAAATTCACTCTGATTCTGGACTAGGTTTGATTGTTGGTTTCCTCAGGTGAGCCAAAGCTATTCCGAGAGGACTTTCTTGCCTGGATGAGCCTAGCTTGGACAGTGCGTCGGCGGCTTCATTTTCTGCCCGTGGCACATGGTGAAACTCACACCCTTTAAAAGAATCCGGCAATCTTCTGCACATGAAATCGTTATGCGGCCATGTTGGCATCTTTCGCATCCCAATCTCCGGAACATTGTTGCACCACCAGATCTGAATCGCCATAGCAAATGATCCGGTGTACGCCGACTTCTTTTGCGACCTTGAGCCCATGGACCAGAGCTTCATACTCAGCGACATTATTTGATGCCCTTAAGTGTATCTGCAGCACGTATCTCAAGTGATCTCCCTTTGGTGAGGTGAGAACCACTCCTGCACTGAGACCCTCCTTGAGTTTGGATCCATCAAAGTGCATCTTCCAGTAATCCACTTCCGGTTTAGGCGGCTTGTATTGCATCTCAGCCCAATCAACCAGGAAATCCGCCAAAGCTTGTGACTTTATGGCGTCTCGTCTCTCGTAAGCCGGTACGTATGGAGATAGCTGAATTGCACTAACGGAAGCAAAAGCCATGGGCAGCGTTGTACTCACATAGGGTCAGGTTGAGCTCTTGCTGGGCCTTGACGATGTTCGTTGCGCCGGAGAGCAGCTTCTGTCGCTGCGCCTCCAGCTCGACCTGGGTGGCAGCAGCATCGGCGTTCTGCGCGATGGGCGTGGCCAACACACTCATGGAAGCTTGTAGCGGGGTCGCTTCCGGTGGCGCGGTAGAAGTTCCGGCGATGATCTCGTCACGCTCGGTTGGAGGCTTGGCCGCGCGCGTGGACTTGGTCTGCCCAACGCCCTCCACAACAGCTTCTTTGTCGGTGTCTCCTGCACCAGCCATCATCACCTCCACGCTGCCGGCGGCGCGGCCGACGCGCGGCCCGCGAGCAGCTGAAGACCTTGGCGGGTCCGGCGCCACCAGCACCTGTGAGGGGTACTGGCGCTCCTTGACGGTGCCGAGGTAGATGCGGAGGGAGCCGAACTTGATGATACGGCCGTTCTGCGGGAAACGTTCGCCGTTGGCGAAGCAACCCGCGTTGTCGTCGATGAAGTCCAATGAGCCAAGGCGCTGGACGAGGCCAGACACCACATGCTCGCCGGAGACGGTGAGGATGCCCGCCCGAATATGAACTCCAGCAAGCGCAGCTGCAAGCCCCACGGTGGGCGCCAAATGTCGTCGTGGTGGTACGGCAGATGCCATAGGATGGCTTAAGTTGGGGCCGAATGTGCGCTCGAGGATTCGGGTGAGGTTTTGTGTAACAGGGAAAGAGATGGGCAAGAAACCGGTATGTATTCCCTTAACTTGGCCTCTGGCCAGAGGTTGAAGATGTACAGTATAAGCTCCTTTCTACTTGCTATCTTACAACCTAATCTCTCTCTGGAGCCAAACCTTCTTCTGATCGTCCCGCGTAGGGGTGTGCCCCCTCTCCTTATATAGGGGAGAGGGTGACTTACAAGGGAAGAAACCCTAATGGAATCTAGGATGAGCTAAGCTACTTTATAAAGCTACTTTGGCCCACCTGGCGCCGGTTATGACTTTTATCAGGGAGCGATGACCTCCGCTGGTATCTTTTACTTCATCTTCTGCTTTGGCGCCAAGGCTTCGTTTAAAGCTGAAGTGCTTCGCTCATCCTTGTCCTCTAGTCTTTGATGGAATCTTTGACCAAAGTGCCGACAGGCTACAATAACCCCTGGTTCCGGTTTCCCGGTACCTTTTCTTCTGCTCTCCGGTATCCTTGTACTTAGCCACACAAGCTCTTAGAGCCGGTACTTCGGTGTACCCCTCTGGGGATACCTGTTCGTACCAACTCCGGTTAGCTGAACTTGACTTTAGAATCTGGATCACTCTTTGATCCGGTTTACCACTACCATATTACGGCTAGCTTGCCATAGCCTTGGCCTACCGGGGGCCATCCCCCCGACAATGAGAAGAGTCCTTGGTTGCTAAAAAAGAAGCAAATGTCATGGGATTCCTCAACAAAGGATCATAAATCTTTATCCTAAGTTCAGTCACACGGATATGTATATATATAGTAGTAGAAGAGAAGGTTGTTTCAATTTGTTATCTTTGTTCATGGACCACAACAGAGTAATTATGAAGCCCATAAGAGCATCTCCAGCCGTTGGGGCTTCTAGGCCGAAATCCAGCGCTATTTAGCGATTGATGGATGTAAAATTTGGTTTAGGGAGACCCATATTCCCAGCGGCGAGCCTAGGGGAATGAGCAGATATAGGCGAATTCAAACAAAACCAGACGAAATACGTTCAAACATAGGCGAAATTTAGAGATATTTAACATATATAGGCGAGTTCGTACATATATAAGCTGAATTCGTAATATATTTGAATTCACCGAGAGGGAATATAAACTAATTAAAACGATGGGGTTCTACATGCTGAAATGGCGATAGAACACCGTGTAGTCGCTGCCGCCGTCGTCGCTAGAGTGGCCGGCGTCCTCGGGCGGTGCCTACTGGCTGCTCTGGCCGGCGTCTGCGTACCAACGGCTGGAACCCTGATAGGGTCGCCGTGTGGCGGCGTCGGCCGATACCACTCATCGTCGATGCTCTCCTCCAGCTTGATCAGCGGCACAGGTGCGGTGGGTGTGGCGCGGGTGGCGTGGTGCCGCGCGACCTCCATGTCCAGTAGACGCCTCTGCTGCCCCGCCTCCTGCCTCTCCCAGTTCTGCCTGGACCAGGCAAGCGCCGCGTCCATCGGGAGGGCATTGTCGACGGGGACGAGGTCAATCAGCGACCTCGCGATGGCCTCGCGGATCGCCGCGTCCTCGGCCCGCTTGGCCTCCTCTTCGGCGAGCTGGGACGCAGCTACGGCCGTTGTGGCCTCCTTCTTGGGCGTCTTCCTCTTGCGGCCGCACGATGGAGATGATGACGACGGGAGCGCCCCCCCTCGCGCGTCGCTGCTGCGCCCTCTGGTCGGCGGTGGAGACACCAGCTCCTTCTTGACGGCCCTCGACGTCGCCGGTGGAGGAGCCAACCCGCCCAACCTCGATGCCAACCTCGATGCCGACCTAGACGACGACGGCGCCATCCGTCGTGGCATCCACGAGCTCTTGTGCCGGCGTGACAAGAAAGGCGCCACCAGCGGCGGCATACCCAGTACGTGGTAGTTGCCACCCTCGATGTGCGCGTGAACGTTCTTGAGGGTACGGCACGGCCCGGTCCACCAGTGGAGGCGGCGTTGTTGCGCGCGGGGGGAGGGGGAGGGCCATCGTAGGCGGGGAGTTCTCGCTCGTACCTTTGCCGGAAGAAGTTTGTCCATGCCTCGTAGTTGTCGGGGAAGAAGCACAGCTTGACGCGCTGCTCGTCGATGAGGGTGACAATCACCGCGTTGATCTCCGCCTCGAGGGCGACACATCCTATTGGTGGCGACGGGATCGGGACGCCTCCCGCGCTCAGGCGCCAGACTCCGGGCGCACGGAAGTCCGGCGGTGAAAGAGCATGGAGATCCCATGTGTGGTTTTGGTAATTAATGACAATCCCTATGGACTAATATTTGCATTGAGTTATATTTGTAGGAGTTGTCCATAGGCAATGCTTGAACCATATGTTGGTTTCAAGGTTGCAAATAGAATAATGTGATGAAGATGAAGTGATAAGTATGTCTTGAAGAAGAAGATTGAGCGATCTCTCAAGTGTATCTTCAAGACATCAACAAGATGGAGAAAGAAGGAATGGTGTGCAAGTTTAAGATGAGCCATCCCGATGAGATCATGAGCTTGAGCTTGTCATCCATATGTTTCATGGATATGTGAAGATGCATCGAATAAGAAGCTCTCCAATAGTGGATTATGGGGGAGCACTCGCAAGACTTCATGAAGCAAGCACAATCAAGAAAGGTGTTCCATCTTGTTGCGATCAAGATCGTCATCATCAAGTTCAAGTGGAATGTGCAAGGTTAAGGTTTGATCTTGACATGGTTTCTTTCTTACCGGGCTCATGGTTTAGTTGGAGACCGGGGTATAGGTTAGTTTCCGCACTATCAAGGGGCTCTTGAGTGAGTAACTCGGTCGTATCATTCAAAGAGAGGTCAAACCTTTGCATCCTTGCATCATCTTTCTTGGTTGTTATTTGGATCTTATCCATATGGTGTTTTATATCTTGTGCTTATACTCATGACAAGCTCTAGTTCATCGAAAACGGATTCCACATGGAATACTTGTTGTGTTTTTGATATTGGAGTTTTCCTAGTTTTTCGTATTGAGAGGTTTGGCCTCTAAATTCATGAAAAAATGTATCTCACTTGTTCTCAATATTTTATCTCTTATTAGTTTAGACCTTGTCACCATCTTTGCAACACAATTGGTTTCACCTAAATCCGAGTTTCCTAACTTAAATTGTTGCATTTTCCCTATTGGAGGTGTGACCGATTTGGCTCTTATAAAAAGGTTAAATATTTTCCTATTTTATATTATAATCCGTGGTTGGACTATGATGTTTTCCTGCATTATCTTGTAAATATTTTTGTTGTGATTCTAACGAGCCCAAATCATCAAATTTGGAGTCCGGATGTGAAAATGACGATGTTTTCGATGTGGGGTGTGCTGCCGGCCGGACTGGTCCGGCCACGGGCCAGCCTTAGTCCGGCTAAGGTCCAGGGTGCACGAAAACTTTGCCCAGAATGGTCCGGAATTGGCCGAACGAGTCCGGCCGACCAGATTGGTCCGGCCAAGCCCGGAAGGTCCGGTTGGGGGCTATTTTTGGCTACATTTTCAATGGTTAGATTCCATTTTAGAGGTTATATATAACCCCCTTCTTCCCCATTGAGCTAGAGGCTTCTCCTACTCTCTCTCTACTCCATTGTTGACCTTGAGAAGCTTCTCCTCCCTCTAATCCCTCCATGATTCTTGCTCATATTTGAGGAAAAGATAGAGAAGATCTACATCTACATCTTGACCAAACAAATTCTTCTCTTTGTGAGGGGAATCCACTAAATCTAGATCTTGGAGAAATTTGGTGTTCCTCCTCCTATTTGTTCTTCCTTTCTTATTCCCCAAATAGGTTGTGTAGCTTTGTTGGAATTTAAGAAAGAAGGATTTGAGCATCTTTGTGGTGTTGTTGCCATTGCATTTGGTGCACCGGTTTGACTTCTCCGCGGTGATACGTGGAGGTGAAAGTTCGTGAGATTTCACTTCGGGAGCTTATTTCCGGAGCTTTTTCCTCTTGGGTATTTGGACCCTAGACGGCTTAGTAGTCTTTGTGGTATTTGTGGTGTTCTTGGGGACTCCAATTAAGTTGTGGAGTTTCTTCAAGGGCAAGGCCTTTCTGGCGATTTATTGGGATCCTCCAATTAAGTTGTGGAGTTTGCTCCAAGCTTTGTGCGGGTTCGGTGACCACTCTAAGGTTCCATAGTGGATCGAGGACATCCCTTTTGGTGGGAATTCTTGAGGAGAATACGGTGGCCTTCGTGCATTTGGAGTGACTTGTCCTCCACACCGCTCCAACGGAGAGTAGCACTTGCAAGAGTGTGAACTTCGGGATACATCGTTGTCTCCGCGTCACCTCGGTTATTTCTATACCCAAGCTCTTTACTTATGCACTTTACTCTGTCATAGCCTTCGTGCTTGAAGTTATATATATCTTGCTATCGCATAGTTACTTGTATTGCTTAGCATAAGTTGTTTATGCACCTAGGTGAACCCTAGGTATATAGGTTTTGTGTTTGAAAAATTAAACACTAGTTTTATTCCGCATTTGTTAAGCCATATTCATAAAAGTTTTAAACCGCCTATTCACCCCCCTCTAGGCGGCATCCATGTCCTTTCAATTGGTATTAGAGCTCGGTCTCTCATTTTAGGCTTCACCGCCTTGAGAGTAAGGATGTCGGCTAGAGATTTAGTGCATGGTCACACTTTTATATTCGATGGCACAAAATATGATATATGGAAAATTCGCATGCTTAGTCATTTTCGGTCCATTGACCCATATGGAGCGAATTGTAGATATAGGTTTTTCTCCTCCGATGGATTCCCAAAAATCTATCTTCAGAGGATGAGAAAATTTTATATCTCAATGCTCAATCTTCTAATGTGCTTGTTCATGCGTTGAGAAATGTAGATATTCTTGCAATCTTGCCTTTCCGGAGAGCTCATGATTTATGGACAAAGCTTCAAGAAAAATTTGATGTGTCCAACATTATTGAGAATGATTCTATTCCCTCCACTTCCGGTCGTGATGATATTTCATCCACTTCACCATTGTGTTGCAAGACACAAGAAAATGCCAAGGTGAGTGGTTATGACCATTGCAATGTTGATGGTGAGCCTATTCTTGATGTTCCTTCATCTCTATCTCATTGCAATGCTTCATCTTTGGACTTAAACACATCTAGCACTATAAATGATTCGCATGCTTGTGTTGATAGTCCTTGCATACCATGTGTTAAATGCTCATCTAAATGCCATGGTGATATGCTTCCTATTTCTTGTCGCCATAATATAAATGCTTCTATTTCCTTTAGTTGTTGTGTGTCTAACAATGTAGAGGAAACCTAAGAATTCATTGGCAATGACAAGATCTTGGATGGAGCTTCCAGTAGCTCTTCTTCTCCATCATCTCAAGTTTCTCATATATGTCTTATGGGTAAAGCTTCTACTGTATCTCATACCTCGGAAGCTAATCTTTCTCATAATGATGAACATAAAGTAGATGAAGAAGAAGAGGAATTGATTGCCTCTTTACATGACAAAGATGAGGTTGTTCATCGTGCTCTTTGCAAAAATAAAATTGCTTGCTCTAAATTTGTTGAAATCTTAGTTTTTGCTATTGAGAGCTAAAAACTTATTGAGATGCATGAGAACACCATATTAAAAATGGGTGCTCTTGAACGCAAGTATGCTGATGAAATAGGTTCTCTAAAGGATGAACTTGAAGAAGAACAAACCACCAAAGAATCTCTTCAGGAGACCTTTTCTCTAGAATTGTGTAGAATAAAGGAAAACTATGATAGAGATCTTGAAGTGGCAAATGATCTAAAGTTAAAAAATGATAAGCTTGTGTTTGTTAATGCTAAACTCCTTAAGGATTTTGAGCAACTCAAAAATGGCTCTAGGGTCATTGAGAGTGCGCTCACCAAACTCACCGAGTCACATGAGCAACTTAAAGCTTCATATCTAAAAGAGCATGCCAACTTGCCTTCTCCTATTGCTATTATGATGATGCTTGTGCTACTAACTCTACATCTTGTGATTTGAAGGAGAATGTTGAGCTAAGGGCTCAACTTGAATTGCTAACTAGCAATTATGGGATTTTGCAAGAAACTCATGGAAAGCTCTCGAGCTCCCATGATGATCTTCTAGTCTCCCATGATATGGTAAATTTAGCTCATGAGACTATTATGTTAAAGGTAACATCATGTGACCCTCATGTGGATACTAGCACTACTTCTCAAAATGCTATATTGCCATGTGCTAGTCCTATTAATTCATCCACTCATAGTATTGCAAAATCTTGTGATGAATTATCTTCTTTGCCTTGTTGCTATACCAATGAAGCTACTACTTCCTCTAGTACTTGTGTTGTCACTAACCATGTAGAGGAAATCAAATAGCTCAAGGCTCAAGTCACTTCCTTGAAGAAAGACTTGAAAAAAGGTCATGAAGGGAAAATCAAACTTGACACGATATTGAGTGTACAACAATCCCCCAATGACAAGAGCAGACTTGGATTTATCTCCAACAACAATAAGAAGTCCAAAAGCTCCAAGAACAAGAAGGGCCAATTACAAGTCAAAGACCCGGCCAAGATTGCTTGCTTCAAGTGGAAAATTGAAGGGTATCATGTTAGATCTTTCCCATTGAAGAAGAAACCTCTCAGTGAGAAGCAAGAAGGGAAGGGCTGAGCGCGGAGTTGATGAAGGATAATTTATGCGCAACATTGAGTGGAACCCCAAGAGGAAGGTATGATGAGCACAACAGGAAGTTTTCCCTTAGTAAGAAACCAAGGTTTATCGACCAGTATGAGAAAAACGTTCTCTCCCGAGGTGTTGTGAACCAACTCGTGGCAGGGCGCACTATCGGCGTCAGCAGCAACGTGGAGACCTGCACACAAACAACCAAGTACTTTGTCCCCAACTTTCAGCGAGGTTGTCAAGCTCACTGGTTTTGCTGAAAACAAAGGATTAAACGAACCGTGTGGAAGAAGAATTGTTTGCGAGAGAACGAACGGGAAAATGCTGTAGAAGATTGCAATTAAAAGAAGAAGGACCGGGGTCCACAGTTCACTAGAGGCGCCTCCCCAATAAAATAAATATGCTGGGTAAACAAATTACAGATGGGCAATGACAAACAGAGATTCTACGCTAATGGTTGGTGCAGAATACATGCTATGAAAGTATGCGGGCATTACAACAATATACATAGACCGTAATCCAACTGCATCTATGACTAATAATCCACCTTCAGGATTGCATCCACGACATCCTCCAGTATTAAGTTGCAAGCAACGGACTATCGCTTTAAGCAATGTGTGTAAAGTAAACGATGAAACTACCCTTGAATAGAACACCACTGTTTTCTCCCTAGTAGCAACAACACATCTACAACCGTAGAGAACAAGGTCACTTCCCATGGTTAAATAGAGGCATGAACCCACTATCGAGCATAAATACTCCCTCTTGGAGTCGCTAGCATCTACTTGGCCGGAGCATCTACTAGAAACGGAGAGCATGCAAGATCATAATAACATAATACATAATCTCAACCAAAGCAATCTCTCTATAAATCAGATCCACATCAAACCAACATGTAGCAATTACAAATAGATGATCTTTTGATCATGTTAGGCAGCTCACAAGATCTATACATGAAGCACAAAAAGGAGAGTACAACCATCTAGCTACTGCTATGGACCCATGGTCCCGTGGAGGACTACTCACGCATCACCTCGGATGAAGACATGGCGATGTAGAGGCCTCCGGCGGTGATTTCCCTCTCCGGCAGGGTGCCGGGATAGACTGTAGAACCCTCCCGAACTAGGGTTTCGGTTGACGGCGGCGTCGGAACTTTTCGTGGATGGAGGCTCTCGTAACTGGGGTTTTCCCTATACGAGGAATAAATAGGCGGAGGGGCGGAGCAAACGAGGCGACGAGGCGCCAGCACATGGGCCAGGCATGGCCAAGGGTGGGGCCTCGCCTGCCCTATGTACTGCCACGTGGCAGCTCTCCTGCGCATGTCCTTCTGGCTCCGTCTTCGTCCCGGAAAAATAAGACTCTGGGCTTTTGTTTCGTCCAATTCCGAGAAACTTTCATGTACAACTTTTCTGAAACACAAAAACAGCAGAAAACAGGAACTCGCACTGCGGCAGTGCGTTAATAGGTTAGTCCCAGAAAATGCTAAAAAGTGTGGAAAATGCACATAAAACATATAAGAATTGTAACAAAACAAGCATGGAGCATCAAAAATTATAGATACGTTTGGGATGTATCAACATCCCAAGCTTAACTCCTGCTTGTCCTCGAGTAGGTAAGTGATAACAAACAAATATTTTTGAGGTGACGCTGTCACAATACTTTGATCAATCTGAGTGTAAAAGAAAACATAGCTGGAATCATAGAATCCTAACATAAGCATGATAGATATAATCAAACAATGAAACTTAATAACCATGCTAAAACATGAATAGTAATCAAACAAAAGAAAATGTATAACGTGCATGGAAAGCAAAGTGATTGTCAAGAGCATAGCATAGATACATAATAAAGTGGTACTCAGCTTGTCCCATAAGTGGAAGCAAAACATAAATGCTTGGACACCTTTAAAAGATTATAAGGATGACTAGAAACAAAAAGTTTGAACAAGAAATACCATAATTATAAATCAATCAATAAAATCTTGGGACCATGCACATAAAACTAAGAATGACAACTATGCTCTCATAAGTGGTGCATAAACTAGAAGGTGGAGACTCAACATAAAAGTAAAAGAAGGTCTCTCTTTGAGAGGCAAGTAAGATCACTCATGTGCTAGAGCTTTTTATTGAAACAACAAGAGTATAAAATGCACTTTTGAGAAGTGGTTGTTCATGTCAACGAGTAGTAAAAAGAGCTATTGTCATCTTCCATACTAAGCAAATTTGAGAGCGGTTCCAAAATATTTGGGCGAAGCCTCTTTTCATTTATACTATTTATAAAATTGTGATACTCCTCCCAACCTTTGCTTACACATACCATGGCTAACCTAATCCTCGGGTGCCGACCAAGCAATCACAAACCATGGAGGAGTGCCCTTTTCTTATAATTTTCCTATTTTCTTCCCCTATTGGAAGTTGTGGTCAAACCAACTCTTTTTTTTTATATACTTTTTTATATGACAAGCAAGATAAAGCTCGTGAGTGTTTGAGTTACTTAACTAGTATGGAAGATGACAACCACAATTTTAATTTACTTCCTCATGAGCTAAAAACAATGTCACAAAACGAGGAACTGTTTGAATGTTTTAAAGGTAGCACACGAGCAAACTACTATGGAATGGCAATGAAATACCACATATTTGGTTTTTGGTGGTGCGATGCATGAATAAAATACTCGTACAAATGAAGGCTAGAAAAAGACCGGGTACGACCAACTAAGAGAGCATAATGGCCATAATCATGCACATCGACAAAATATATTAATCAAAGCATAAAGTGATACACAAGTTGCAAACTAAATGATCATAGAGGAAAGAATTGACTGGAATGTAGTCATAACATGTTGCAAAACATGTGCCAAGTCGACCCAAATAAAAACATTCGCAGGAGGATATATACCACAATATTATGCTTTTCTATTGTATGCTAAAAACAATGCATGAAACCTTCAATGGCACACTAAACACTCTCAGTATTTGAGACTAATCATAATGAAAGCATAATTAACAAGATCATCATGAGAATAACATCTATCAAGATATGCAAAAATAACTATGCCACAGTCTAAAAATGCTTCCATTTGCATCACATACACATAAAACTTTTTTCATGCTTCCAACGTCAACCAAATGAAACCAAACAACTCTCATATATGAAAAACAAGTAAATGTCCAGAGAGATATTGAAACTCAAATAAATATAAAAGTGGAGCGTGTCTCTCTCCAACGCAAAATGCATAACAGTGGAGCGTGTCTCACTCCAAAATAAATATGCAAAACAGCGGAGCGTGTCTCACTCCAAAGTAAATATGCAAAGCGGTGGAGCGTGTCTCACTCCAAAGTAAACATGAATGATGGGATCCAACTTTATTGAAAGTAAACACACATCAAAAAGTAAAGACGATCCAAGGATAACACATATCACATGAAGGAATAAAAATATAGCGTGGTGAAAAATGACTTGGTGCTTTTTGTTTATTAAGAGGGGATGCTTTGGGCATCCCCAACCTTTGACGCTTGTACTTCTTGGATATTTCTTGGGGGGTCCAGGGGACATCCCCAAGCTTTAACTCTCTTCCATGCTTCATCTTATTGCATCATTCTTCTCTCCCTACACTTGAAAACTTCCTTCACACAAAACTCAGCACAATTGATTAGCAACATTAGTGCAAATAAAAATATATCAAACCAGCAAGGCTTCAGTAATGACACATATCAAACACTCATTTTAACATATGATACTGTAGCTACTTCTTACCAAAGCTCTTTTTCACAAAAGAACTCAAAAAGACGAAGCATAAGACGCAAATGCAAAACATGGCAGAAATCTGTCAAAACAGACCAGCAGACAGAGATCGTAATTAAAGAAATAGTTTTGTTGCTCAAATCGAAAAACGCTAAACTAACGAAAGTTAGCTAACATACTGGGGCATAATCACACAACTTTTCAGCTCAAAATAACGATCTGGTGATTTTTTAGAATTTTTTCGTGACCAGCACAAAATCTGTTTCAGAATTGCAAATACCCCAAACACTGCTTTCTTTTTATTAGAGGCTACCCTTGGAAAAAAACGAAATAAAAACGATAAGGAGAGGTTACTACAGTAGCAATAACTTCCAAGACTCAACAAAGCAAAAATAACAGAAATAAAACATGGGTTGTCTCCCATAAGCGCTTTTCTTTAACGTCTTTGAGCTAGGCGCAGAAAGGGTGCAAATTAAGTATTGTCAAGAGAGAAATTATTAAGATCGGTTACTTCTTCCAAAACACCATTTGTATCATAAAGTACCTTAGACACTGATACGTCTCAAACGTATCTATAATTTCTTATGTTCCATGCTACTTTTATGATGATACTCACATGTTTTATACACACTTTATGTCATTATTATGCATTTTTCGGTACTAACCTATTGACGAGATGCCGAAGAGCCAGTTCTTTGTTTTCTGCTGTTTTGGGTTTCAAAAATCCTACAAAGGAAATATTCTCGGAATTGGACGAAATCAACGCCCAGGGTCTTATTTTTCCACGAAGCTTCCAGAAGACCGAAGGGTATACGAAGTGGCGCCACGAGGTGGCCAGACCATAGGGCGGCGCGGCCTGGGAGGGGCCCGCGACGGCCTATGGTGTGGGGCCCCCGCGCCGCCTCCAACCCTACCCTTCTGCCTACATATAGCCTTCGTCGCGAAAACCCCTGTACCGAGAGCCACGATACGGAAATACTTCCAGAGACGCCGCCGCGCCAATCCCATCTCGGGGGGTTCAGGAGATCGCCTCCGGCACCCTGCCGGAGAGGGGAATCATCTCCCGGAGGACTCTTCATCACCATGATCGCCTCCGGATTGATGTGTGAGTAGTTCACCCTAGACTATGGGTCCATAGCAGTATCTAGATGGTTGTCTTCTCCTCATTGTGCCATCATGTTAGATCTTGTGAGCTGCCTATCATGATCAAGATCATCTATTTGTAATGCTACATTTGTGTTTATTGGGATCCGATGAATATGGAATACTATGTCAAGTTTATTATCAATCTATCATATATGTTGTTTATGTTCTTGCATGCTCTCCGTTGCTAGTAGAGGCTCTGGCCAAGTTGATACTTGTAACTCCAAGAGGGAGTATTTATGCTCGATAGTGGGTTCATGCCTCCATTGAATCCGGGACGAGTGACAGAAAGTTCTAAGGTTGTGGATGTGCTGTTGTCACTAGGGATAAAACATCAATGTTTTGTCTAAGGATATTTGTGTTGATTACATTACGCACCATACTTAATGCAATTGTCTGTTGTTTGCAACTTAATACTAGAAGGGGTGCGGAAGCTAACCTGAAGGCGGACTTTTTAGGCATAGATGCATGCTGGATAGCGGTCTATGTACTTTGTCGTAATGCTCTGATTAAATCTCATAGTAGTCATCGTGATATGTATGTGCATTGTTATGCCCTCTCTATTTGTCAATTGCCCAACCGTAATTTGTTCACCCAACATGCTATTTATCTTATGGGAGAGACACCACTAGTGAACTGTGGACCCCGGTCCATTCTTTTACATCTGAAATACAATCTACTGCAAACTCTGTTCTTTACTGTTCTTCGCAAACAAACATCATTTTCCGCACCATACGTTTAATCCTTTGTTTACAGCAAGCCGGTGAGATTGACAACCTCGCTGTTACGTTGGGGCAAAGTACTTTGATTGTGTTGTGCAGGTTCCACGTTGGCACCGGAATCCCTGGTGTTGCGCCGCACTACACTCCGTCACCAACAACCTTCACGTGTTCCTTGACTCCTACTGGTTCGATAACCTTGGTTTCATACTGAGGGAAAACTCGCTGCTGTACGCATCACACCTTCCTCTTGGGGTTCCCAACGGACGTGTGTTAACTACCACGCCAACAACAGACACCTCTGAAGATTCAACATGCAATTTAATCTTAGTTGCACTAAATGTTTTATCAAATTTAAACATATCACGGATTTTTGGTTTGGGTGCCTTAGGGACATACATAAATTTTTGCTCTTTCCCAACAAAAGCTCTCTCCTTTTTGAAACCAAGAGAGAAAAAAGTTGAACTCAAAGTTTCCATAGCTTCTTCAAGTTTACCAATTCTAATAGTTCTATCATCATTTGCAATGTTACCCTCCAAAACAGCAATATTTTTATTGATTCCTCCTATCAACTCATTAGTATGGATAGCATCAAAAAGTAAATTGGGAAAACTTTTCTCTAAAGAATCTAGTCTTTTTACCACCTCTTCTAAAGTGATCGCAGTTTTAGCAACATTAATGGGAGGACTTCCTACTAAACTTTCAATTAAAACATAGGCTTCCGAAGCGGGAGCACCTAGGAAATTACCACCAATAAGAGTATCTAGAACATATCTATTCCAAGTAGAAATACCAACATAGAAATTCCTAAGAAGAATCATAGTAGAATATTTCTTAGTACATCTATGATGAGCATCAAAAATTCTATACCAAGCATCTTTCAAACTTTCACCCCTTGTTGCTTAAAAGTACGAACCTCAACTTCAGGGACATTCATTTTGCAAAGTAAAGTAAACAACACAAATAAAAATTATACTATTTTTTTATTTTCGATATAAAATGCAAACAAGATAAAAATAAAATATGCAAGAAAAACAATAACAAAGTAAAAGAGTTGAGAGTGAGAGACTCCCCTCGCATAAGAGATGCTTTTCTCCCCGGCAACGGCGCCCGAAAAAGTCTTTGCTGAGCGCGGAGTTGATGAAGGAGAATTTATGCGCATCGTTTAGCGGAACCCCAAGAGGAAGGTATGATGAGCACAGCAGGAAGTTTTCCCTCAGTAAGAAACCAAGGTTTATCGACCAGTAGGAGAAAAACGTTCTCTCCCGAGGTGTTGCGAACCAACTCGTGGCAGGGCGCACCGCCGACGTCAGCAACAACGTGGAGACCTGCACACAAACAACTAAGTACTTTGTCACCAACTTTCAGCGAGGTTGTCAGCTCACTGGTTTTGCTGAAAACAAAGGATTAAACGAACCGTGTGAAAGAAGAATTGTTTGCAAAGAACAGAACAGGAAAATGTTGTAGAACATTGCAATTAAAAGAAGAAGGACTAGGGTCCATAGTTCACTAGAGGCGCCTCCCCAATAAAATAAATATGTTGGGTAAACAAATTACAGATGGGCAATTGACAAACAAAGATTCTACGCTAATGGTTGGTGCAGAATACATGCTATGAAAGTATTCGGGCATTACAACAATATACATAGACCGTAATCCAATTGCATCTATGACTAATAATCCACCTTTAGGATTGCATCCGCGACACCCTCCAGTATTAAGTTGCAAGCAATGGACTATCGCTTTAAGCAATGTGTGTAAAGTAAATGATGAAACTACCCTTGAATAGAACACCGTTGTTTTCTCCCTAGTAGCAACAACACATCTACAACCGTAGAGAACAAGGTCACTTCCCATGGTTAAATAGAGGCATGAACCCACTATCGAGCATAAATACTCCCTCTTGGAGTCGCTAGCATCTACTTGGCCAGAGCATCTACTAGAAACGAGAGAGCATGCAAGATCATAATAACATAATACATAATCTCAACCAAAGCAATCTCTCTATAAATCGGATCCACATCAAACCAACATGTAGAAATTACAAATAGATGATCTTGATCATGTTAGGCAGCTCACAAGATCAATACATGAAGCACAAAAAGGAGAGGACAGCCATCTAGCTACTACTATGGACCCATGGTCCCGTGGAGGACTACTCACGCATCACCTCGGATGAAGACATGGCGATGTAGAGGCCTCTGGCGGTGATTTCCCTCTCCGGCAGGGTGCCAGGATGGACTGCAGAACCCTCCCGAACTAGGGTTTCAGTTGACGGCGGCATCGGAACTTTTCGTGGATGGAGGCTCTCGTCCCTAGGGTTTTCCCGATACGAGGAATAAATAGGCGGAAGGGCGGAGCAAACAAGGCGGCGAGGCGCCAGTACATGGGCCAGGTGCGGCCAAGGGTGGGGCCACGCCTGCCCTATGTACTTCCACGTGGCAGCTCTCCTGCGCGTGTCCTTCTGGCTCCGTCTTCATCCCGGCAAAATAAGACTCTGGGCTTTTGTTTCGTCCAATTCCGAGAAACTTTCATGTACAACTTTTCTGAAACACAAAAACAACAGAAAACAGGAACTGGCACTGCGGCACTGCGTTAATAGGTTAGTCCCAGAAAATGCTAAAAAGTGTGGAAAAGTACACATAAAACATATAAGAATTGTAACAAAACAAGTATGGAGCATCAAAAATTATAGATACGTTTGGGACGTATCATGAAGCGGCCTCAAATTCAAGGCCATGCCCAACCTCGGATTGAAGAAAGGTTACTTCCCAAGAAGAGTCAAGCTAATGCTCCCATTGTGGAGAAATCAAGTGAGAAGAAGGAGAAGAGAAGAACTTGCTACATATGCCGTGATAAGGGCCACATATCCTCCTTTTGCACTATTGGTACCTCATCAAACCCTACCATCATTGATGATGTTTATTCTCTTAGTAAGGATGAGGTTGGCAATGTGTTTGGCAAATATGTTGGTGCTCAATGTGGTGTCAAGAAAAGAACCATTTGGGTTGCCAAACCTATTGTGACTAACCTCTTAGGACCCAACTTGGTTGGGGACCAACAAGCTAAAAATTTATCAATAGGTGGTAGTTGGAGGGCATTGAAAACTTGGTTACATCATGAAGAATTAAGGGACCTTCATAATTTATATCCTCTCAAGCCAAGTTATTTGGATTATCTCATTTATATCAAATATCCAATGTTCCTCCTTGCGGTAACATGTTCTCAACTTATTTACATTGAAAGTTCTTGCCCCTTTTGCATGTATTGGTTTTGTACCTTGCATATGCTTGTATATGTTGTGCTTCCTACTTGCTTTATCTTGAGCAAGTCTATGTATGTTAGGTTGCGCACCATGTATTTGTGTTTGTGTTGGAGCCCCTTTGCATCTTGGTGTATCTTATATGGCTCTTGTGAGTGATTAATGGACTATCCCATTTTGAGGGAGTGATATGCCTTTGGGAATCTCACAATCCTAACAATGTGTGTACATGAGGAATACCACTTATAATTGATATTGCAAGATTATCGAGTCTGTATGTGGTATGTCATCCTCATGAGAAATTCAAATTCTAATGCCTATTACTTATCTCTTGTTGAATATTATTTGCCTCTTGTGAAAATAAATTCCTTATCACATTAGGGGGGAGCAATAAGCTTTGTCCATATTGCAAGCCTAGAAAATGTGAACATTTGAGGTTGTGTCACATAGAATTGATATTCTAAATTATCTCTCTTATGTGGCATGTTTGCTCAAACAAGTTCCAATTGGTTTAAATTGCTTCTTTGCTAATATATTTGTGGATCTTGTTTGTGAGAGCTTTTCTTGGCATGGTTTTCCACAATGTGTGTCTCATATCCTTTTTGGGAAATCATGTGCTTCAAGTTACGATATTCATTGCTTTGCATGATGGTGTAATTAATTGAAGCTATCAAGAAACTCTCATTGTATGATGGTTAACTCGTATCTTTTACCATATGCTTTCTTTGGTACGAAGATGATCTTGGATATACTTGGAAACTACCACTGCGAAATATTTCCTAATACCTGTTGTCCTAGGATAATTGGCAATATATTACGAGGTAGATATTTATTGATCATCTTTACATTGGCTCTTGTGTTTGGTTTCTTTATTTCTCGCCATGAAATGGTTTTTTATTTGACTCCCATGTGTCTTCCTTGCATCTTATGGATATAATTTGTTTACTTGAACTTTCTTAGCGTTTTATCGAATACAAAATACAAAATAATGCACTAATCTTGGGGGAGCTCTCCTATATTTATTAGAATACTACTTTTATGATCCTATCATAATATCGCTTGATCATTATCAAGTATTTGATTTTGGAAGACAGGCATTTTATTTTCGCTACTTTGTGCCATCATGAAAAGTTGAGGGTTTGGTTTATTTTTTGGAACCTTGCTCTCTTGGGAGTTGGTTATCTCATTCTTTGTTTTTGGGTTTAATTAGCTTCTTATAATTAGATAATTCCTAGAGTTAATATTGTGTTGAGTTGATTCTTAGATAGAATTTGGACAATCGTTGCTTCTTGATTTAATTGGTGTTTTGTCCAAATTGTATTTTCATTTGGTTTTTGAGAGTCTCATGCATGCATACTTACTATGTGTATATTCTATGACATGATTTGCTTTAGTTGTTACAATATATAGGGTACAACTCCAACAAATCCTAAATGGGCTAAGATGTGCATGAAATTCAATTTCATATCAATATGTACATATTTATGTGGAGTTTGGTAGCGTCTCTAACTACGTCGGACCCAATTAGTTTGGGGGCCATATTGTACTTACCTTTGTGTTATGTACAATGGAAATGCATTGGATGCTTGTCTCACTCTTGAGAAGAAGTGGTGATCCAATGGTAATTTGAGGCAAGCTTGGATGATCAAGGAATTCATAACTACTACATCCACACCAATGCTATCTCGGTAACAAGTATCTTCTCATGCATAATTTTCTTGTATACAACCTTGTGGTTGCATCTTGGCATGAAACTCTTAATTTGCAAATGTTGTGATTTTTGCAAAGATTTTAATGAAACATATTTATTGCAAATGTGAGTAAATTGAGATGAGCGCATATGTTGGAAGTATATAAAATCATTTCATGATTCACCCATCCCAAATATGTCTTTCTAGCAATGTTATTCCATATCAATTACTCAAGCTTCTCGCATGTGCAATATTGATGAACGTACAAATAGATTTATTTGTGTTGGTATCATGTCTTTGTGATACTTGTTGCCTTTCTCAAAGCATCCCAACTATCTTCTATCCCTTGTTGATATTTGTGATGTCTTTGATGTATTGTGTTTGAAGTTCATTAATGTACAATAAGGTAAAATTGAGCCTTTGGCCATGCTATTAAGCAAAGATCTTACGTTTTAGATATCATGTTTCAATTATTTTGTATCTATTTTGTGTGTACATGTTTCTTTGTGGATAAATATCTTTGTGATATTGTCCACTTAGAGAAACTTATAAACATAAGAGATGATAAATCTCCAATTGATATCTTATTCAATTATTGTGTGTTTATTGGTCATGCTAAGCAAACTTATTCTTGAAGACTATGATGATGCTAATTGCTCATGCTTGGCCATGCCTCTCTCATATCCCTTTGGTTGAGCCTCTTATTATGGCGTCTCTTACTTGTTGCTCAACCATTTATTTGCTCCAAGTGTTAAGCTCAATATCTCATCTATGGTCTCTTGCAATTGTTTGTGTTTTAAATGGTAACAAAGCAGTGAGGATTACATGTTATGCATATTGTATTCAAATGCAACAATATAATTTATGCATGTACCTTGGGGAGATTCCTCATTTTATTTAAAGCACCATTTTGTGGGGATCATAATATTTTATCTCACTTGATATCCTTTTCTTTGAATGATATTATGGGAGTGATGATACCATGTTTGTTCACCTATATTCCAATATAAATTTTCTATCTTTTTGCACAAACCTTGGGGACCTTCCCTATATTATTTAGAGTACTCTTCTTGATCTTATCATAATATCTATCTTTCATTTGGTTCCATGTTTGGGTTCATTGGATTGCTTGATTCATATGTTGAATTTCTTGACTTTATTATGTTTTTTGCAATCTTTGATCCTATATATAGTTTGAATCCCTCTGAGTATTCATCATTGGATACGTGCATTTTATTTCACTCACAATATGATAAATGCACACCTTATGGAGGAATTCTCACTATATTGACCTCTCTACATTTTTCGCCCATTTCGGCAATGGATGCCAATGGGGGAGAAGTTTCGAGGGTTTAAGGGAATTGGGGTTTTATGCTTCTTTCTTTGTGCCAAAGTATTTGCCTTTCATGCTTTGCATCTTGTTGCCTTGCTTTGTTGAATATTGAGAGGAAACTCCACTAGGCTCTGATTGCCAATATATGCAATGAAATTCAAGTTCATTACGCGTGCATATATTATGGGGGAGTTTGCTCTATGTATTCAACTTGTTTGTTACTTAAATTCCTTATATAAACCCTCTCAAAGAGATTGTCATCAATTACCAAAATGGGGAGATTGAAAGAACATGGAGACCCACATGTGTGGTTTTGGTAATTAATGACAATCCCTATGGACTAATGTTTGCATTGAGTTATATTTGTAGGAGTTGTCCATAGGCAATGATTGAACCATATGTTGGATTCAAGGATGCAAATATAATAATATGATGACGATCAAGTGATAAGTATGTCTTGAAGAAGAATATTGAGTGATCTCTCCAGTGTATCTTCAAGACATCAACAAGATGGAGAAAGAAGGAATGGTGTGCAAGTTTAAGATGAGCCATCCCGATGAGATCATGATCTTGAGCTTGTCATCCATATTTTTCATGGATATGTGAAGATGCGCAGAATAAGAAGCTCTCCAATAGTGGATTATGGGGGAGCACTCGCAAGACTTCAACAATCAAGCACAATCAAGAAAGGCGTTCCATATTGTTGCGGTCAAGATCGTCATCATCAAGTTCAAGTGGAATGCGCAAGGTCAAGGTTTGGTCTTGATAGGGTTTCTTTCTTACCGGGCTCATGGTTTAGTTGGGAGACCGGGGTATAGGTTAGTTGCCGCACTATAAAGGGGCTTTCGAGTGAGTAACTCAGTCGTATCATTCTAAAAGAGGTCAAACCTTTGCATCCTTGCATCATATTTCTTGGTTGTTATTTGGATCTTATCCATATGGTGATTTAGAGCTTGTGCTTATTCTCTGTTACGGTCAGAAACCCACCGGCGGGCAGCGACTGGCAACACCGTAGAGCCGGGAATCTCTCAGGGCTGCGGCTGGCCCTGGTCCCTCCGAGCGACGGCCCGCAAAGCGTTCTGCGCACACGTCCGATGCTGATGCAAGGGCGTGCCACCTGACCTATACCTGGTCAGGAAGGTGTTGGATGATGCCTCGCTTAGTTTCTGCATGGCATACACGTAAACGTTAAATACGAGCCTCGATCGGCTCTCAGGTTATCCTGTGAATCGGCTCAAAGAGCCGATCCACCCATGATTCATACAAGGTGTACGAATATATGGTGGTCCTGCTTGATCAAGATAAAGCTAAAGCGATCTACGACGATTTAGGGTTTTCACCGCATAATCGGATCATCCTACTCACGATTGGGCCTCACGGCCATGCACGGTGATCGTGAGCCGGTCCTAGACAAGGCCTAAAAACCAACACGAGGTTGATCCCCGGAACATCCTGTCTAGGACTAGCAAACGACACCCTACGCGCCGCTGGATCCTCCAACCCTTTGTAAGGCCTAACTATTGCGGATATTAAACTAATCCTTGAAGAACAAGGAGCAATCATAACGGATCGGATCTACTAAACGATGATCAAGCGGGGTGCCGCCCTTACACCCGTGACAGGCGTAAGGGCGGCTAGATGCCTAAGGGTTGCACGACGATAGCATATGATACGAAGAACAATGCTAACCCTAAAACACATAATGATAACTATGTTGCTCGCCATCAAAAAGGCTTCAGCACGAGCAACGCATGGGGGACGAGTAAACGTGCGCTTCCTAGATCGCAAGATGCGATCTAGGCAGCATGGTGCTTACCCGGAAGAAACCCTCGAGACGGGGGAGTTGGCGATGCGCCGAGATTGGTTGTGGTGAACGTTGGTTGTTGTTTATTCCATAAACCCTAGATACATATTTATAGTCCAGGGGACTTTCTAATTCAGGCGTGCACCGAACCGTGCACGGGTAAAACTCTAACTTCTAAACTAAGATGCGATCTACTATGTTACAGATACACGGGAAATTAGCCCAAACTTGGTATGCAAGGCCGGTTCATGTATTTCTTCCATGTATATTCTTCAAGTCCATCTTCAATCGCGGCCCACCTCTGATCCGGTCAAATTCTGGTGATAACACATGCCCCCCTGGTTTTGGAAATGACATTTCCAAAATCATTACACTTTTCTTTCGTCGGGTCATGCCGGGCAGAGCAGAAACCGCCGCAGAATCCCTCATCATGATGCCTTGCCCCTTCCACTTCTCCGCGTGGCCTGCGAAATTTTTCTGTTGGGCACCACTTCCTCAGAAACTGCTGTAGCATTGAATCTCCCTCATATCCCCTTTTATTTAACCGTTCTAAACAGTTTGTTTCTTCATCCCCTCCGCATTAGCACCCAAAAAACCCTCCTATGCCACCATGTCTTCTTCCTCCTCTTCCTCTTCCGGTCCTTCCTACGGGTCTTCCTCCTCCCGCGAGACGCCGGAGGACATACGCGCGCCAGAAGAATGGGACCAGGAAGACCACGCCTCCTCCATCTGGTCCGAGGACGACCAGTCCTTGACTAGCGGGGAAGAAGATCTCCAGTTCCTCGCCGATGGGAAACTGGAATCAGAGAGCGAGGATGACCTGTTCCCCTGGGACGACTGCCCCTCCTCTGAAGAAGAGGAGGAGGAAGACGACGACGACTCCCTCGAGGGTTACCCGCCGGCGAAACGCCTCCGCATGTGGTGGGACGACGATGACAGTGATGATGAAGAAGAGGATGAAGCTCCCGTAGAGGGCTACGGGAGCAGCGACGAGGAACCCATCAGCAGTAGTGCCGATGAGAGCTCCAAGGACGACGACGAGGGCAGTGATGGCCCGTAGATAGGATCTACTAGTATAGGTCTAGTAGTAGCAGTTCGGTCAGCAGACCCCTCTTTTGTTCTCCCTCCCTTGAGCAATCGGCTCTTTCTTTGTAAGAAATCTTGTTCATCAATGAGGAATTTCTCCAATTTGATTTTGCCGATCCCTTTTACGCTAATTTAGCCGATTGTCAACTCGGTCAATGTTTAATGAGCCGATTGCCACGCATCGGTTCCTCATAATCCGCTCTTCATCTCTTTGACGTCGGAATGATCGTGAATTGGGTCACTGCACAATAAGTCGTATCAATCCTTCACGATCTGTCCTTCACCTCTCCGACCAACGACTTGGAGCTCTGGTGGACAATGAGGCAAACCAATGCCTTCAAAAGAATCCTAAAAACCGCTGCTGAAAATATCTTGTCGTTGAAGCCGAGACTTCTGTAGTGCAGATATCCCCGCTCCGTTCCTTTACAGCAACCAGATAACCCAGAGCCAATTCTCTATCGGTGATGATGGATCCCTTTTTTGCAAGAACTCGCCGCCTTTGAGAGGAATTGCGTCGCGGGACCAGCCGATGACTCTCCAATCGGCTTGTAAAAACAGAGCATCCACGAGGCCAGCTGCCCCCCGAGCCTCAGTCGAGGTGAATAGTGATGAGGACAGGTAATTCAGACCAATGGACTTGAGCTCGATCATGTCTGAGGGAACTATCATGCAGAGCCAGCCGATTTGAACACAATCGGCTCTCCAGAGGAGAGGACCTTCGGGTGAGCTGCCCCCCGAGTTTCTTCAGTCCACTTCTTGCACCTTGCTGGTTAGATCGGCTCCTTTCCTTTAGCGGATTTGATGCAACCCATCCTTAACCTGATCTGCCCATCCATGCTGCTCTTGGTCATGATCCCTCAAACTTGGCAGATTTGATGCTTATAACAGTTGTACCTCTTGAGTCGATGGCCATGCATCGGCTTCCTATCCTTAAGTCGATGTCTGCGCATCGGCTGTGCTTAAAAAAATTGAATTTTTTCCGGCCGATTTATGTATCGGCCCCCATACTTCAATACCCATCATCAAAGATTATCTTGAGCTGCTGGGCATTTGAAAGACACTTTCCCTTCGTATCCTCGTGTTTTATCCACCACCTAATCAGATGAACACGTGCGATACATGTGCAGTGAAACATTGGGGGCCGATAGAAAAATCGGCCTGTAAAAAAAAATTCACGCAGTTTCTCGCAAACGTACAGCCGATGCACGGGCATCGACTTTAGAGCTGAGGGACAAAGCCGATGCATTGCCATCGACTTAAGAGGTACAACTGTTATAAGCAATGGAGCAAGTATTCGAGTCCACAAGATCAGCTGGGGCAAGTTTGAGGGATCATAACCCTGACCAATGCCAAGAGCAGCGTCCGCCAAAGGAAAGGAGACGATCTGACCAGCAAGGCGCAAGAAGTGGACTGAAGAAACTTGGGGGGCAGCACACCCTGAAGGTTCTCTCCTCTGGAGAGCCGATTTTGTGCAAATCGGCTGGCTCTATATGATAGTTCCCTCAGACCTGATCGAGCCCAGGTCTATTCGGCTAAGTTGCGTATCCGCGTCTCTGTTTCGTCTTGACTGAGACTCGGGGGGCAGCTGACCTGGTAAATGCTCTGTTTCTAGAAGCCAATTGGAGTATCATCGGCCGGTCCCGTGTAGCAACCTTCTTCGAGGAGGTGGTGCCAAAAAACTCGTCAAATCGTGCGAGAGAAGTTGGGAAGGCAAGTCGTCATGATGAAAAATACTGCGACGGTTCTGCTCTGCCACGACATGACCCCTCGGAGGAAAAACCAGAGTGGTTTTGAAATTATCATTACCAAAACCAGGGGGGCATGTGTTATCACCAGATTTTGGCCAAATCAGAGGTGGGCCGCGATTAAGATGGGCTTGAAGAATATACATGGAAGAAATACATGAATCGGCCTTGTGTACCAAGTTTGGGCTAAAATTGCCCGTGTATCTGTAACATAGTAGATCGCATCTTAGTTTAGAAGTTAGAGTTTTACCCGTGCACGGTTAAGTGCAAGCCTGAATTAGAAAGTCCCCTGGACTATAAATATGTATCTTGGTTTTATGGAATAAACAACAACCAACGTTCACCACAACCAATCTCGGCGCATCGCCAACTCCCCCGTCTCGAGGGTTTCTTCCGGGTAAGCACCATGCTGCCTAGATCGCATCTTGCGATCTAGGCGCCGCATGTTTACTCGTCCCCCATGCGTTGCTCGTGCTGAAGCCTTTTTGATGGCGAGCAACGTAGTTATCATAGGTGTTTTTAGGGTTAGCATTGTTCTTCGTATCATATGTTATCGTCGTGCAACCCTTAGGCATCTAGCCGCCCTTACGCCTGTCACGGGTGTAAGGGCGGCACCCCGCTTGATCATCGTTGAGTAGATCCGATCCGTTACGATTGCTCCTTGTTCTTCAAGGATTAGTTTAATATCTGCAATAGTTAGGCCTTACAAAGGGTTGGAGGATCCAGCGACGCGTAGGGTGTCGTTTGCTAGTCCTAGACAGGATGTTCCGGGGATCAACCTCGTGTTGGTTTTTAGGCCTTGTCTAGGACCGGCTCACGATCACCGTGCGTGGCCGCGAGGCCCAATCGTGAGTAGGATGGTCCGATTATGCGGTGAAAACCCTAAATCGTCGTAGATCGCTTTAGCTTTATCTTGATCAAGCAGGACCACCATATATTCGTACACCTTGTATGAATCATGGGTGGATCGGCTCTTTGAGCCGATTCACAGGATAACCTGAGAGCCGATCGAGGCTCGTATTTAACGTTTACGTGTATGCCATGCAGGAAACTAAGAGAGGCATCATCCAACACCTTCCTGAACAGGTATAGGTCAGGTGGCACGCCCTTGCATCAGCATCGGACGTGTGCGCGAAGGCTTTGCGGGCCGTCGCTCGGAGGGACCAGGGCCAGCCGCGATCCCGGGAGATTCCCGGCTCTACGGTGTTGCCAGTCGCTGCCCGCCGGTGGGTTTCTGACCGCAACACATTCTGGCACGCTCGGTGGGACCATCTTCGACATCCACCGCACCGCATCGTCAAGTACGAGGATCTGACTGACGAGCTCAAGAGGAAGCATGACGAGATCAAGGCAGTCCTCGAAGCCGACCTCATCGGCTCTTTCCACAGAACCCGCTCCCATGGCATCGGTGGAAGGGGTTCTCACCGAAGGCGCGCTCGATGGAGTGGACCTCGTCCGCCCCGTCGAAGAACGCACCGAGTCGCCGCGTCGAGAGATCAACTTCATGGTGGCTCATTCGCCGCACCGCCATTCCGAGAGCTCTGGTGAACACTTTGGAGCGTGTCGCTCTTCGCGTGATCCAGGAAATCATGAGCCATCAGTACTCTCCGTCAGGACCGGCTCTGGGGACGTACCAAGGAGAGATGCCACTCCACTCCCGTCTACCGCTGCCGTTCGCGTTGGCAGCACCAGAAGTGCCGAACTCATTGGCCTACGTCGTCTACAAGATTGGTGGTGACCCAAGTGACTACCAATTCCTACATGAGGCGCCCAAGGAGATCCCGCACGGATACACGTGCGCATACGTGCCGGATCGCAAGAATCGGGCACTCTCGAACCGAGGCCGCAACAGCGAGGGACTTCGGAACAACGAGGAGGAACGTCGGGAGCAGATATTGAGAAGCAGACGTGGTTAACCAAGTATGCCACTCCGACAAACCCCCAGAGCTCAGCTCCTGCAGTTGGCTCAGAGCTGGAAAAGCAAGCATGGCTGGCTAAGTATGTCACCCCGGCGAATCTTCAGGGTTCAACGCCTTCAGCCATCACCGCGGATCAAATTTGTACAATTCTGAAAGACCAGTTCGGCATGGTGCCGAAAAGGAGGACAATCGGCTATACCAAGCCGTACCCCAACGAGTACGAATTGATCCCGCTACCTCCCAAATATCGGCTCCCTGACTTCACAAAGTTTAGTGGATCAGATGGTTCCAGCTCCATCGAGCATGTGAGCCAATATTTGGCACAGCTGGGCACTATCTCAGCATCGGACGAGCTGCGTGTGAGGTTCTTCGCACAAGTCCCTCACAGGATCGGCTTTCGGGTGGTACACATCGCTGCCGCCGAACTCAATCCGGACTTGGAAGCAGTTGGAAGAGCAGTTCCACATACAGTATCACTCAGAGGCTTCCGAGGCTGGCATTGCCGATCTTGCTCAAGTACGACAGAAGCGCGGGGAAACAGTGTCGAATACATCCAGCGCTTCAGGACCATTAGTAACCGATGCTATTCGGTTCACGTAAGTGAAAAAGAAGCGATCGAGTTGGCGGTGGTGGGTCTCTCATCATCGATCAAGGACGTGGCCTCCCAAGCAGGCTACCCTTCATTGGCGCACATGGTGCGGAAGCTGTCAGCATATGAACAGCGCCACCCAGATGTTTACCAGGACAAATTCAAGCGTGCGGTGGTCCTGGTTGAGGCAGACGAGGATGAAGGTGCTACGGGAGATCAGGAGGTAGCAGTGGCTGAATGGACTCGGACGGCAAGCCCCGTGTCCTGTAAGTGGGTTAAGCCACAAGGTCCTCCAAAAGGGTTCGACTTCGACGTGACCAAAGCTGAGCAGATTTTCGACCTCTTACTCAACGAGAAGCAGCTCGAAGGTACCCGAAGGCCACAAGATCCCCACGGTGCAGGAGCTGAACGGAAAGCCATACCGCAAGTGGCATAACACGTTCACCCACGCCACCAACGACCGCAGGGTGTGGCGTCGGCGTATCCAAATGGCGATAGAAAAAGGGCGGCTAATTTTCAACCAGTACGCCATGAAGGTCGACACACACCCCTTCCCCGCCGTTAACATGGTGGAGTGCACTTACCCCGGAGGGTGCCAGCCAGAATTCTCATGTCATATCAACATGGTAGGACCTGGGCACCACTCTGGTAAGGACGGAGATGAGGGCAGCTGCTCTCATAGCAAGGATACAGAGGAAGCCGCTCCACGCGATCGGCTCCGTCATGATGGCAAGCGCTACATCACAGAGGGAGAAGTGAGGAACGTGAGATATCAGCGACCTCTCTCTGATCACCTCCTCAACAAGTATGTGGGTCAATATGACCAACACCGACGATACAATGACGATGAAGAAAAAGATCGTCTGGCTAGGGACGACAGGAGACGTCGTCGGCATGATCGCGACGACGAGCGATATGAGCGCCACGCCAAGGAAAAGTCGAGAGAGAAAGACGACGTGGATAGGCACTGGGACTGCCCCTTCTTCAGACACTGCTGGGATTCAGGAATGAGCCGATTGCCTACAATCGGCAACTGCCTGAAATGCAAACAAAAGAAGAAGGATGCAGCTAACGTGTCCGTGTTCAAACGTTTAGGGCCTCTCCCGCCTCGGAACAAGCACGCTGAGTCCTCTCGGGTAGAAGATCTCGAGGAACTAGAGGACGATGAAGAAGAAGAAGACAGGTATCATCGGCCAAGGTGGTGCCCTGATGGGCTCAGCCGTTCCCAAAAGCGAAGGGTTCAACGACTACGTGGGTTGGAGGAAGCTGAAAGGTTATACCTGCACACGTTGAGGAAGGCGCGGCCTGATCTGGCCGCTAAAATTCAGCGAACCCTGGACGAAGAAGGTCGGCCACAAAGGAAAGAGTGGCGCCCCAAGCAAAGGAAAGCCAATGATGAGACATCGGCTGGCACAAACATGGTGTTCATCCTTCCAACGGAGTTTAGTGCTCCAGGATTAGACGAAGCACCTGTGGCACAACTTGACTGCGGCCCACGGCCGGTCATCTTCGAGAAGCCACGAGAAAGAAGCTACGAGCATCCGAAGGCCATATACTTGCGAGGTTACATCAATGGGCAGCCTCGTCAACAAGATGTTGGTGGACACCGGAGCGGCAGTTAACATTATGCCATACTCCATGCTACGTCGGTTGGGACGCTCCAGCTCGGATCTGATCAAGACCAATGTGACACTGAGCGATTTCAACGGACAAGCATCTGACGCACAAGGTGTTCTAAATGTGGATCTGACCGTAGGAAGAAAAATTGTCCCTACGACGTTCTTTATTGTCGACAGCAAGAGTTCCTATGCTGTCCTACTAGGGAGAGATTGGATCCACGCCAACTGTTGCATTCCATCCATGATGCACCAATGCCTAATATAGTGGGATGGAGATGAAGTAGAAATCGTCCACGCAGATGATTCAGCCGAGATTTCAACGGCTGGCATGAACGTTTGGGAGACATCAGGCCAAGAGCCACTCTCAGGCATCAATTTGGACGACTGCGAGCGCATCGACGTGACGAAGAACGGGGTTAGGCTGGTTTTATCCACCGGCCTGACCGTGTAACAAGAGCAACATCGATGAACAAACGTGGCGATGCCGATGCAGGTGATCGGCCCCAAGGATTTATGAAGGAACATTACAAAAACCTTCATCGAGTAAACAACATGGAGGCCGATTCCAGCAATCGGCCAAAATTATCCTCACCATCCATTCTGCTTGAATTCAACATCGATCTAATAGGCGATGGGTTTACGTCGGCTGATGAGCTAGAAAAAGTCCACATTGGTCCTAATCAAGCCGATGTTCGCATAGAGTGCCTTGGCTAATCACAGAGCCGATTTCAGCAGTTACCTGGCAGAATCGGCTCGGGGGGCACCTAATCAGATGAACACGTGCGATACATGTGCAGTGAAACATTGGGGGCCGATAGAAAAATCGGCCTGTAAAAAAAATTCACGCAGTTTCTCGCAAACGTACAGCCGATGCACGGGCATCGACTTTAGAGCTGAGGGACAAAGCCGATGCATTGCCATCGACTTAAGAGGTACAACTGTTATAAGCAATGGAGCAAGTATTCGAGTCTACAAGATCAGCTGGGGCAAGTTTGAGGGATCATAACCCTGACCAATGCCAAGAGCAGCGTCCGCCAAAGGAAAGGAGACGATCCGACCAAGCAAGGCGCAAGAAGTGGACCGAAGAAACTCGGGGGCAGCACACCCGAAGGTTCTCTCCTTCCGGAGAGCCGATTTTGTGCAAATCGGCTGGCTCGTATGATAGTTCCCTCGTACCTGATCGAGCCCGAGTCTATTCGGCTAAGTTGCGTATCCTCGTCTCTGTTTCGTCTTGACTGAGACTCGGGGGGCAGCTGACCTGGTAAATGCTCTGTTTCTAGAAGCCAATTGGAGTATCATCGGCTGGTCCTGTGTAGCAACCTTCTTCGAGGAGGTGGTGCCAAAAAAACTGTCAAATCGTGCAGAGAAGTTGGGAAGGCAAGTCGTCATGATGAAAAATACTGCGACGGTTCTGCTCTGCCACGACATGACCCCTCGGAGGAAAAAACAGAGTGGTTTTGAAATTATCATTACCAAAACCAGGGGGCATGTGTTATCACCAGATTTTGGCCAAATCTGAGGTGGGCCGCGATTAAGATGGGCTTGAAGAATATACATGGAAGAAATACATGAATCGGCCTTGTGTACCAAGTTTGGGCTAAAATTGCCCGTGTATCTGTAACATAGTAGATCGCATCTTAGTTTAGAAGTTAGAGTTTTACCCGTGCACAGTTAAGTGCACGCCTGAATTAGAAAGTCCCCTGGACTATAAATATGTATCTAGGGTTTATGGAATAAACAACAACCAACGTTCACCACAACCAGTCTCGGCGCATCGCCAACTCCCCCGTCTCGAGGGTTTCTTCCGGGTAAGCACCATGCTGTCTAGATCGCATCTTGCGATCTAGGCAGCGCACGTTTACTCGTCCCCCATGCGTTGCTCGTGCTGAAGCCTTTTTGATGGCGAGCAACGTAGTTATCATAGGTGTTTTTAGGGTTAGCATTGTTCTTCGTATCATATGCTATCGTCGTGCAACCCTTAGGCATCTAGCCGCCCTTACGCCTGTCACGGGTGTAAGGGCGGCACCCCGCTTGATCATCGTTGAGTAGATCCGATCCGTTACGATTGCTCCTTGTTCTTCAAGGATTAGTTTAATATCTGCAATAGTTAGGCCTTAGAGATTGATAGTCTCCGACGTGTCGACACTTATGTTCCATGCCACATTATTGATGTTATCTACATGTTTTATGCACTACCTCTTTATGTCATATTCGTGCATTTTCTGAACTAACCTATTAACAAGATGCCGAAGTGCCGCTGTCGTTTTCTCTGCTCGTTTTTGGTTTTGAGAAATCCTAGTAAGGAAATATTCTTGAATTGACGAAATCAAAGCCCAGGGGCCTATTTTTCCACGAAGCTCCGTAAGTCCGAAGACAAGACGAAGAGGGGCCACGGGGTGGCCAGCCCCAGGGCGGCGCGGCCCCACCCCCGGCCGCGCCGGCCTATGGTGCGGGCCCCCGTGCCGCCTCTTGACTTGCCCTTCCGCCTACTTAAAGCCTCACGTGGCGAAACCCCCGATGCCGAGAGCCACGATACGGAAAACCTTGCCGAGACGCCGTCGCCGCCGATCCCATCTCGGGGGATCCGGGAGATCGCCTCCGGCACCCTGCCGGAGAGGGAATCATCTCCGGAGGACTCTACGCCGCCATGGTCGCCTCCGGAGTGATGTGTGAGTAGTCTACCCCTGGACTATGGGTCCATAGCAGTAGCTAGATGGTTGTCTTCTCCCCATTGTGCTATCATTGTCGGATCTTGTGAGCTGCCTATCATGATCAAGATCATCTATATGTAATTCTATATGTTGCGTTTGTTGGGATCCGATGAATAGAGAATACTTGTTATGTTGATTATCAAAGTTATGCTTATGTGTTGTTTATGATCTTGCATGCTCTCCAGTTACTAGTAGATGCTACGGCCAAGTAGATGCTTGTAACTCCAAGAGGGAGTACTTATGCTCGATAGTGGGTTCATGCAGCATTGACACATGGGACGGTGACGAAAGTTCTAAGGTTGTGTTGTGCTTGTTGCCACTAGGGATAAAACATTGATGCTATGTCTAAGGATGTAGTTGTTGATTACATTACGCACCATACTTAATGCAATTGTCTGTTGCTTTGCAACTTAATACTTGGAGGGGTTCGGATGATAACTTTGAAGGTGGACTTTTTAGGCATAGATGCGGTTGGATGGCGGTCTATGTACTTTGTCGTAATGCTCAATTAAATCTCACTATACTCATCATGATATGTATGTGCATTGTCATGCTCTCTTTATTTGTCAATTGCCCAATTGTAATTTGTTCACCCAACATCTTTGTTCGTCTTATGGGAGAGACACCTCTAGTGAGCTGTGGACCCGGTCCAATTCTCTTTACTTGAAATACAATCTACTGCAATACTTGTTTCTACTGTTTTCTCTGCAAACAATCATCTTCCACACAATACGGTTAATCCTTTGTTACAGCAAGCCGGTGAGATTGACAACCTCAGCTGTTTCGTTGGGGCAAAGTACTTTGGTTGTGTTGTGCGGGTTCCACGTTGGCGCGGAATCTCTGGTGTTGCGCCGCACTACATGTCGCCGCGATCAACCTTCAGCGTGCTTCTTGGCTCCTCCTGGTTCGATTAAACCTTGGTTTCTTTCGAGGAAAACTTGCTGCTGTGCGCATCACACCTTCCTCTTGGGGTTCCCAACGGACGCATGTGAGAATACAGCGTCATCAAGCTAACTATTTTAGGCGCCGTTGCTTGCGGAGATCAAGACACGGCTGCAAGGGGAGTCTCCACTTCTCAATCTCTTTACTTTGTTTTTGTCTTGCTTTAGTTTTATTTACTACTTTGTTTGCTGCACTAAATCAAAATACAAAAAAATTAGTTGCTAGTTTTACTTTATTTGCTATCTTGTTTGCTATATCGAAAACACAAAAAAATTAGTTTACTTGCATTTACTTTATCTAGTTTGCTTTATTTACTATTGCTAAAATGGCCAACACTGAAAATACTAAGTTGTGTGACTTCACAACCACAAATAATAATGATTTCTTATGCACACCTATTGCTCCACCTGCTACTACAGCAGAATTCTTTGAAATTAAACCTGCTTTCTGAATCTTGTTATGAA
>NC_061508.1:145032949-145203570 GCF_022539505.1 Lolium rigidum | reverse complement strand
GGGCTTCCTAGTTCATGAACGTGGAATTGAGATCGGCCTGAAAAGTCAAGAGGCAGTACGAACAATGAAACCACCAACCACCAAGAAGGAACTCCAAAGTCTCATCGCCAAAATCAATTTCGTCAGAAGGTTCATCTCTAATCTGTTAGGACGAATTGAGCCGTTCATGGGATTGGTAAAAATCAAACCTGATGAGGAGTTTCACTGGGGGGCAGAGCAACAGCGAGCATTTGACGAGATCAAGGAGTACCTAACAAAGCCACCTGTGTTGGTTCCGCCTCAGCAGAACAGGCCATTCTACATTTATTTGTCGATGGCGACACCTCCATCGCATCGGTGGTGGTGCAGGTCTATGATGGTGTCTGGAGAAAGTGGTTTTCTACCTCGAGCGGGAAGGATGTTGGATGCAGAAACGAGGTACCTGAGATCGAGAAGTTGTGCCTCTGTTTGTTTTTTACATGCACCAAGCTTCAACACATCTTGCTGTCAGCGGAGATCATCGTCATATGCAAATCGGATGTCATCAAGCATATGCTGTCGGCTCTTGTGTTGAAAGGCCGACTCGGCAAGTGGATGTTTGCACTATCGGAATTTGATATCCGGTATCAACCTGCGAAAGCAGTCAAGGGACAGGCGTTGGCCGATCTTATTGCTAAAAGAATAAACACGGATGCAGCAGCACTGTCTGTGCGTGCATGGGCCATGTTCTTCGATGGATAGGTCTGTGAGGATGGTTGCGGCATCGGCGTTCTACTCGTGTCGCCTCGGGGGGCAACATATTCCTTCTCCATCAGGCTACCTATCCCTTGCACCAACAATGTTGCTGAATATGAAGCCATCTGCAAGGGAATGGAATTGCTATTGGGAAGCCGGGCAGAGCGGTAGAGATTTTTGGAGATTCCAAATTGGTGATTTCTCAACTCACGGAGGAATACAAATGTGAGAAGCGAGTCGCTCTTCCCATTATGGATGCAATGCCGTGAGCTGATGGCACGGTTCAGGTATATAAATTTCAATTGGATCCCAAGATCGCGGAGAATACCGAGGCAAACGATCTCGCACGGATGGCATCGGGATACCGGGACGTAGCGAGATGGGACCGATGTTCAAGTGCGGTTCATGGAGCCGGATGAGTCGGAGAGCCGATATTTTCAATTACTTGAAAGATTCGGCTCGGGGGGCACCTAAACGGATAAGATACAAGGCCATGAAGTACGTCCTGATTGGAGATGACATGTTCTACAGGATCTTGGAAGGGTTACTTCTCAAATGTTTGGGACCAGCCGAGTCCAATCGGCTCGTGCATGAGGTGCATGAAGGTGCCTGTGGAACTCACCAATCGTCTCATAAGATGAAGTGGCTGAGCAGGCGATCGGGATTTTATTGGCCCACCATGCTTGAAGATTGTTTCAAGTATTATAAAGGGTGTCAAGCATGTCAGAAGTTTGGGAGCATTCAGATGGTACCCGCATCAGCAATGAATCCCATCATCAAACCTTGGCCATTCCGAGGTTGGGGCATGGATATCATCGGCAAAATTCATCCTGCATCGAGCAAAGGCCATGAATGGGTCTTGGCCATTACAGATTACTTCACTAAATGGGTGGAGGCCGTCCCTATGAAGTCAGTAGCGTCGAAAGATGTCATCAGTTTTGTGTTGGAGCATGTCATTCATAGATTCGGGATTCCCCAGACTATCACGACCGATGGAGGTTCGATCTTCGTTTCTAAGGAATTTAGAAAGTTCTGCGAAGATATGGGAATCAAGCTGATCCGATCGTCTCCATACTATGCTCAAGCAAATGGGTAGGCTGAGGCATCCAACAAGAGTCTGATCAAGCTGATTAAGAGGAAAATCGACGAGCATCCTAGACGTTGGCACGAGGTATTGTCAGAAGTGCTTGTGGGCTTATCGCATGTCGTGTCACGGAGCAATAAAAACCTCGCCATATCATCCGGTCTATGGACAAGAAGACTGTGTTGCCACACGGGAAATCAAGGGCCGGGTCGAGATGGATTACGTTTCGGAATGATTTAACTGCGAAGAATATGCAGCCACGATGAGTGACGGCGTTGAGGATGTAACGGAGCTCGGACTATGGTCGCTTGAGAAAATCAAGGAGAATAAAGCCAAGGTGGCTCGCGCGTATAATAAGAAGGTGAAACCAAAGGAGTTCCAAGTTGGTGATCCGGTATGGGAAGCTGCACTGCGCCGTTGGGGACTAAGGATAAAGTGTATGGTAAATGGTCTCCAAATTGGCACGGCCCGTACAAAGTACGACCAAGTTTTGAAGGAGTAATGCCATACATGCTCGAGCAGTTGGATGGTGTGAAGTTCCCAGTGGTACGTCAATGGCCAGCATCTCAAGAAGTATTTCCCAAGTATGTGGGATGATGACCAGTAAGATATGGAGGCCGATGCACAAATCGGCCAGTAAAAAAAAATTCTCTTCCCAAGTATGAGGAT
The DNA here is from genome assembly GCF_022539505.1 of Lolium rigidum. Classification (NCBI taxonomy): domain Eukaryota; kingdom Viridiplantae; phylum Streptophyta; class Magnoliopsida; order Poales; family Poaceae; genus Lolium; species Lolium rigidum. The sequence continues at coordinate 145,201,103 of NC_061508.1, read as the reverse complement.
GATGAATAATGGGATATCAAGACATATGGTGAATGGTCTCCAAATTGGCACGGGCCGTACAGGGTTGACCAAATCCTAAAGGGCAATGCATACATGCTCGAGCAGTTGGATGGTGTGAAGTTCCCAGTGGCCGACAATGGCCAGCATCTCAAGAAGTATTTCCCAAGTATGTGGGATGATGGGCAGTGAGATACGAGGGCCGATTTTTAAATCGGCCAGTAAAAAAAAAATTTACATCAACTTGAGCAGTGGAATATGGGGGCCGATGTATGAAATCGGCCGATAAAAGGAAATATATGTGCAAAGCAAGAGCCGATGCACGGACATCGACTTGAGAACAAAACAGCCGACGCGCAGCCATCGACTTTAGAGTTACAAAGTATTATGGTCAGATATCAAGTTATAGTCTGAATTTGAGGAGTGTTTGCTTGGATGTATGTCTAATTTGGTATGTGAGTTCGGCCTTATGGGCGTTTGAGGGTGAAAGACCGATACGTTGCTATCGGTTCTTGGTGTATTGACCTGTTTTGGCAATCGGAAGATTTGAAATTAGATAATTGGAGAGTCAAATTGAAAGAACAATTTTCATTGATTCGAAGGGGGATTTTTACAAGGAAGAGCCGATGGCTCTCAAAAGGATCATCCGATGCCTAATGCACTACTACTACTAGCCCTACATTACTCCCTAATCTACGGGCCGTTGCTGCCCTCGTCGTCGCCGTCGTAGCTGCCGTCGGCGCTGCTGCCGGCGGGCTCCTCGTCGCTGCTGATGAAGCCGCCGGCAGGGGCTTCATCCTCCTCGTCGTCATCGTCGTCGTCGTCATTCGACCCAGCGCGGAAGCGCTTGGCCGGTGGGTACCCCGCGGAGGAGGAGGAGTCCTCCTCCGTCTCCTCCGCCTCCTCTTCCTCCTCATCGGAGGAGAGGTCCGCCTCCCATGAGAAGAGGTCGTCGTCGCTCGCTGCCTCCAGCTCCCCGTCGACGAGGAACCGGAGGTCTTCTTCCCCATCGGTGAGGGACTCGTCGTCCTCCGACTCGATGGAGGAGTCCCAATCCCTCGCGTCCCAATACTCGGGGGCGAGAGCCTCGTAGATGGCCATCAGATTGACCTCCGGCTCTAGCTCGCTGGAGGAGGAGAAGTCGAAGGAAAGGCCGGAGGAGGCAGAGGAGGAAGAGGAAGACGTGGCTACAGAGGGAGGGGTTTTTTTGCCGATGGCTAGTACGGAGCAAGAGGATGAAGAGGCGAACTGCTCGGCGCGGTTAAATAAAGGGGATATAGTGGAGATTTAATGCTTGAGCAGTTTTCGAGGATGCGGTGCCAAAACTGTTAATCGTGCAGAAGTTGAGAAGACAGGGTATCATGATGGAAAGATACTGAAGCGGTTCTGCTCTGCCACGACATGACCCTACGAAGGAGAAACAGAGTGGTTTTGAAATTATCATTACCAAAACCAGGGGGCATGTGTTATCACCAGATTTTGGCCAAATCAGGAGATGAGCCGTACTTGAGATGGGCTTGGAGAATATACACGTGGAGCGTCTCTGAAGCGGCCTTGCACGAGAGTTTGGGCTAGATTGCCCGTGTATTTGTACATTATGTAGATTAGAATTAAAGAGATAGAGTTTAGCTCGTATACGGTTGGGTTTATTCCCAAGTTAGAAAGTCTACGTACTATAAATATGTATCTAGGGTTATTGAGAAAGGAGGACGATCACGTTCACAACAAATCAATCTAGGCGCATCGCCACCCCTTGTTTCGAGAGTTTCTCCCGGGTAAGCAACATGCTGCCTAGATCGCATCTTGCGATCTAGGCGATATCGCTTATTCGTTATTGGTGTTGTTCGTGCTGAAGCCTTTTTGATGGCGACCAACACCCTTATCTTAGGTGTTTTGGGGCTGACGTCGATGCTTTCACGATGTACTTATTTAGCTACGCTGCCCCTCGACATCTAGCTGCCCTTACACCTATTTTAGGTGTAAGGGCAGCATCTTGCTTGATCTTTATTTAGTAGATCTAATCCGTTATAGTTGCTCCTTGTTCTTCAAGGATTGGTTTGATATCCGTATGGTTAGGCCTTATAAACGGGTTGAACGATCCGGTAGTGCGTAAGGTGTGGTTTATTAAGCTCTAGAGGGATTGTTCCGGCGATCAACTTCACGTTGGTTTTTAGGCCTCTTTAGGGCTGGTTTTCCATTATCTTACGTATCTGTTAGGCTCAACTACGCATAGGATGTTCCGATTATACGGTGAAAACCCTAGACTATCGTAGATTAGTTTAGCTTGATATTGATAAAGCATGATCCCCATGTCCTTATAAATCTAACATGAACCATGGGGCAATCGGCTCCTTGAGCCGATCCACGTAACAACTTAAGAGCCGATCGGGGCTCGTATTTAATGTTTACGTGTTTGCCATGCAGGAAACTAGTCGAAGCAATCCATCACCTTCCTGACCAGGTATAGTCAGGTGGCACGCCCTCGTAAGCACCAGGACGTGTGCCAGAAGGCATTGCGGGCCGTCGCCCGAGGGACCAGGGTCCACCGCAATGCTGGGAGCCTCCCGGCTCTACGGTGTTGCCCGTCGATACTCGCCGGTGGGTTTTTTACCGCAACACATGTACATCTCCATAATATATATGTGTTCGTCAAGTTTCATAAAAAAAAATATGTAGTCTATGTAAAAAATAAGAGAAAATTTATCTTGCAAAAATCCATATTTTAAGCACCTAATTTTATTATTTTACACGCTCCACACAACAAGTCGATTTTTCATGAAACACCTCTTTGAGCGCGTAGCACATGAAGATATACATGTGAATTTTTTGTTTCCAATTTTCTGACATTTTAAAATATGTCTGAGACATTTCAAAATAAAGGAAGTGTGTGCTCCCATGTGCCAAAACATCGTTCACCTAAAGGGTCTTCTAAATTAGTTTTGTGGTAACTAGTTTGAAAGGCCCTACTATAATAAACTTATGGAAGAAGCTGAGGAGAGGGTCACTATCGGAGGCAGGGGACAAGCAAGGCCTAGACTACCCAGAAAATGGAGAAATTCTTTACTAATTTCTGAATTTGAAAGAATTTGTTTTTGAATAAATTCCTTGATCGGCACCCCTCGACGTCAAAATTTCTTGATTCCTACCTCCGTCACTGGAGTGGGTAGCTTATTTTTTAAAGCCGTCAAAAGAAATGGGCCACAGTTTTTTTTCAAAAGTCACTTGAGGGTCAACTAGCGAAAGTGGCAAATCTATACCTCGTCCAGAATCTAAGTGCATAGTATATATTTGGAACCGAGAAAATTTTGAGTGGTATTTGAGTATGCGGCTAAATTCTCTCTGTAGGCCATTTTTTGGTTAGGACACGTAGTGGAAGAGGTAAAACGTGAGATAGTAGGCCATTTTTGGTTCACAAAATTTTGAAAATCGCAACAAACATAGGATTGGAATGACATGTCACGTTAAACCCTACATGGGTCAAAAACACAAGTTGTTTGTTGCGCCGGTGGAAAAACACGAGAATTTCTCTAAGGGCTAAGCATGGTTAAAAAAAAGGCATGCTTAAGTGTGTGCTTTAGGCGCGCCTAGGCCTAGAGTTTAATCGTGTTATATGGGGGGGGGGGGTTAAGTGCGCTAAGCTTGCATTTAGGCACGACAGGCGCTAGGCAGAGGCGAAACTTGGAATTAAGTTCTAGTGCCTTTCCAAACATTGGGGTTAAGTGCATGCTAGAGTTGTCATCGTAACCAAGAAAAGTTTAGTGTGGGGTTAGAACTAACGGTAATCTTCCAATTGAATTGCACGTAAAATAGATTATATGAAAAATTCATATGGTCTCCAATCCTACAAAGCAAGCAAGCTATATAAGAAAAACTACCATGGACTGAAATGCTCCAAAGTTCATCTTAAGATTTCTTTGAACCAAAGAGCCCTAAAATCAAACCATGGCCAATGTATAGTTATCATTTCCTAGTGCTTGTTATGAAGCCATGAGATAATCGTACCAACATGTGCCAGCTGATCAATTGATTTGCTGGCCTTGAAAGAGAAGCGTTTGTGGCTTTTGGCTAACCAACCAATCATAATTGCCGTAATCCGCCCCCAAGATACACCCAGATTGTCTATTAGTTGTAAAGCATGGACCCAGCGCTTGCTAGGCGTGTACGGCAACCAATCGTAAGTGCAGAACTATGATTTAGCAAATAACCAACTATGGTTGCTTCCATGTTGCACCTTCATGCTCGCACTACCTGAAAGAATAAGAAAAATTAGGAAAAAGCTACTCCATAGAGGAAGGGTTCGGGTGACCGGGTCTAAGCAATATCCAGCTGAACTATAAGTATGTGTTGCACCACCTTCATGCTCGCTCTACCTAAAAGAATGGGCAGATTTAAAAGAAGCTACAATTCTGGCACAACTTCCATTGAAGAAGGGTCTACATAAAGACAATATCTAACTGCATTAATGTACTCATTGCAACAACAGAAGAACTAATAATACAACAAAACCTGTTCTGTTTAGAATGTTGATGAAGAACATTCACCAACTATTCTAGAGAGCAGTTTAAGAGTTGTAACAGCTCTTGGATAAGTTATAATTCAGTGAGAAAGCCGGAGAACAGCTGTCCTTATTTTGGAATAGATAAATTGTACATGAATGTAGAAGCAATTATAAGAAAATGCAACTTGGTAAAAGTCTGTAACTATATATCATTATGATAGTGTTCGAGTTTCGCACCAGTCACTCTCGAATATACTGTGAAAAAGAAAAGTTCCACCACACTGGTAGCATTGTTCTATTTTGTTCTTTGTTGGATTTGTAGCAACAAGCCCATAGAAGTAGTCATAAGCATAATCAGCTATACAAGACGGTCCCCATAAACTTGGTAGGTAAAAATGAAGCATGCGACATCACATAATTTTTGGTACTCCCTCCGTCAGTTACTTCCAGACGGAGGAATACACCTTATGCCCAAGGCAACAAATTGCCCCCAATAAAGTACTAAGCAAGTCTCCTAAGTCCAAACAATGCACTTCTAGATAGAAATTTGCTGCAGTAAATCGACCATAAATGGTAGTCTTTCAGATCAAGTCAGATCTCAGAGTGATCAATAGGTGCTACAGTTTGACAATACAGTGATGCTTAAGTACAACAGTATCTCGAAAGATACTTCAAGTGGTACACAAATTATATTCTACATTACATATATATCTCCATACCAAGTATCTTGGAGGACTGGCACAAGGGGCAGAAGCTCAGCTTGCTCTCGCACTCTTTGCATAGGCAAAGATGTCGGCAAGGCAGCAAGAGCATGCATGCTTCGCTTGATTTACAGACCCTGCATGTCGTCGAATCCTTGGAGTGGTTACTCTCCTTCGGCATCAGTTGCAAATTGACGGCACCACCATTGCAACAGGATGCAGTATCATCTACCTCACTGTCTCCGCAGCCTTCTTTGAAGTCCTTGCTTTGATGGGCACATACCTGCTCCAGGTTGTACTTGAGTGCGCTGATCATGCTCTCATTGTACTTGGCCCTTTGCTGCCACGCACCAACTTCACCTGCCATTTGTCTAATCTGGTCCTCCAGTTCAGAGTTCCTTTTGTTAATGTTCTGCACTTCTGACTCTTTATCCCGTATTTTTCGGAGGATCTTGTCTTCAACAGAGGCCAGCGCTTCAAATTGCTTTGCCTGAACTTTCTCCAATATAGACTGCCTCAGGCGCTCATTCTGCCAGTTAAATATTTTTGTTAGAAAACTAAAATATCTTCAAGTGTTGAATACAAAATTTTCTTTTTAACAATACAAGTTCTGATAATATCATACATGAGGTTCAACCCAAACCTAATTGGACTTAATTCTGGTTAACATGATTGAATATTTACTTGTTAAACGGTGGTGATACTTGCTTTGTCAAGTGTATCTTTTCTTTTGACGTTCCACTAACTCCTTCCCTGGCTCTTGTTTTCTTTTTGAAGAGTTGGGTAGGTTTCTTATTGCAAGGCGATGAATGAACGTACACAAGTATTATTTAATTAACTTACAGGGTATGACCAACTTTGTTGTGTCATTGATCGTGTCACTGTCCATAGAAAGTTGGTATCTCAACTCAACTGAGCACATGCAACTAAAGCTTCTTGTTTGTTTGCATACAGTATGGCCCATACACTATTTCTATCTTTTCTTCCACTTTGATTATGAAAAATATCATGTCGTAGCAAAATATAGGCAAGCTCCAAGTTCATATTAGCAGCAAATAACTGCACAAATTAACTTAATTGCATTGTTTTCTATATGAGCTAAAAAAACTGAATACTGGTGAAAATGATGTAGTTTGTTTAGTAAATGGATAATTGCCCAATGTTAAATGAAGCTAATCAAGAATAAATAACTCAAATTTGCCCATCTATTAGAAAGTAGAGTAGGGGAGCCAACACGACTAGTAAAGACATTGGTCCAACAGCAATTTCATCAAAATGGACATGTGATGCAGTTTTAATCTTTGATCAAGCAGAGTGTACAGTAAAGTAACATGCAGACCATACTATGTCTGGTCGGTGGTTAGCCCCACACTGAAAGTTATTATGGATTGCACTAGTATATATGATCCTTGGGGATCCAAACACAGTAACTATCAGGTGATCCTTTTGGGCAAAGCGAGGAAGAGGATGTGAAACCCAAGTAACTGTTTACACATGCATAGACTCATTCCTTATGGCGGCGGTGTGGGGCTGCCATTCAGTGAATTTTGGGCCCGTGGATTTACATGCCAACATCCAAGCACTTCATCCCTGGACCACGTCTATTGTCTATCAGAAGGCCACACATTTACTAGACATCTGGTTTGATCTGGTCCACGGGCAATGAAGGAAAGTGGGTGCTAGATTGGGAGCATAAAAATGAGGGGATTGCTTCAGTATCCACCAAATAAAAGTTAGTATAAAACTTGCATAGATCTTTAAAATAAGCGGTTAATAAGAGGCAATGGCGAAATCTGCAAGACCAAATCTGACTACAGAACATTTTGACCATTTCTCTCTGGCCAAGACATTGAAACGGCAAAAGTGGGTATAAGAATGCAACAGAAAATAAGTGGATTTGCATGCTTAATCACCCAGGATTCATGTAGTCTATAGTCCTACTTTATCAAATGTTTCGATGGCTGGTGAATGCATTCACCTAGACCTACTGGCAGAAGGAAATAAGTGACAACCACAAAGGTCGGCATTGTCAGAAAGATCATTCTAACATTGAGAAGCGGGGAATGTCAAGAAAAAATATGCAAGGGGGAAACATGAATTGTTTTTTAGTTTTTTAAGACAAGAAATGTCAAAAGAGCTTCTAAGCTTCAACCAAGTAGCTCAGCAGCACCTACAAAAGATCTACCAGCAGCAGATGCCGCCTCTGAGGTGGAGCCCTGGATGCACGACTTCTGTTGCCTCATCTCTCCTCTGGTCACCTATAGCCTGGTCTGCACCATCTGCTTGGTCTGGTCCAATTATATATTAAGATGAAAACTTCTGATTCACTGGGGTGTTGGGGTCTGTTAGGTCCCTGGAGATCAACCCAAATGCGTGGACAGGAGATCGCACACTCACCATAGTTGGGTGCCACAGATCTCATTAGGAATTCCAGTGTTCAGGTGGGGCTCAGGTGGTCAAGTACGTTGCTGTATGGAACCGAACAAAGTAGCAGAAGGAAGAGGAGTTTGAGGCTTTGCTGTATGGAACTGAACGGAGTGGCAGAAGAAAGAGGAGTTTGAGACTATGGTTCCATTTAATTGGTCCACAAGATATGGGTGGTACCAATGATATATATACCCAATTTTCTCATATGTAATCTTCATCTTTCTATGTTTACGATTGACAAAGTTTTATTGAAGCGACACTGCGCTCATTCGCTCTGAGAGCTAGCAGTCATCAAGAGCCACCGCATGACTTGATGACAAAAGAAGAAACCTCTAACACTAGCGAAAGTGAAGTGATCAGAGACTATCTATGTGCAGTTTTGCACCCTTCGCCTGCACAAACTATATGCCACCCAACAAACCTTTATCAACAGATCGAGAAGACCTCATCATGTAAGCACTCAAACGGTCAAATGCAACTACTGTTAGAGGAAGTAGAAAATTTCAAAAGGAAAAAAGGAAAAAGGCTCTAGAGCACGTGACCTGGGCCCTGATGAATCGGTCCATATCAGCATCGAGCCGCTGAACCTCACGGGAGAGATCGTCATCAAGCATCGGCAGCAGGAGCAGCGGCGAATCGCCAGATGAGTTCCCAGCCCCGCTGCCGCCGCCTCCGTGGCGCCGGTCCTCCAGAGAGAGCGCCAGGCCCGTCGAGACCGCCGAGCCCGTCTGCAGGAAGTCGATGGACGACATCTGCGAGTTCTCTCCCAGCAGCTCCTGCTCCCTCGGCTGCCTCCACCCCATGCCCGCCGCGGCCGTCAGCCCCACCGGGTCCACCACTACGGGGAACAGAGCAAGATACCTGGAAAAATTCAGCGTCTATCGCAGCAGAATTAAGAGGAGATTCGCGGAGGAAAGCTCTTACGCTGTGGCTGCCCGGCCTGATCCGGGAAGGCGGGCGGCGGGTTGAAGAAGGCGTAGGGCGCCGGGATCTGTCCGTCGACCGGCACTGGCAGCGCGTTCCTGCCCAAAAAAAATACGGCGTTAAGGAAGGGGATTTTAGCGCGATTCTTACTCCCATACGGGAAAAATGGAGAAAGGGCAGGACACAGAATTGAGATGGAGCACCTGAAGGGAAGAGGCGCCGGATGCTGCTGCGGCGGCGGCGGCGCCGCCGCGGGGTGGGGCTGCTGGAGATGGTGGTGGGAGAAGAACGCCATGGCGAGGAAGGTGCGCGAGAGGGGAAAGCAGGTCGCCTCGTCGGAAAGGGAGGAGAGACAAGACGGAATGGGGGCTCTCTACTGTAGTTCTGGCAAATACTGTGATTTGGCTTACTTGAGAGTTGATGTGAAGCTAACATGTGGGGTCATGGACGGTGGAGCCCACTGGTCAGTTGGGTAGTTGCGCACTTATCGTGTTCCATTAGATTTTGAGGTGAATTTTGTTTAATAGCCCTATACATTGTCCCTAATCTACTCTCCTGACGGAATATTCGAAGTAAAGACAGAATTTAGGGGCATTTCAGGGTTCAAAGAAAGAAGTATGACGTACATCGTGTTTTTCAAAAGCGCAAAATTTTACTCTGTTGATTCATTCGTGTGATCTATGTGAGGTCGTGATAGATGGTTAGAACAGTTTTGCTAAATCATCTTAAAGAGTATTTGTGTCGAAATCTATGTCATGGGTTGTGTGATGTCTCCATGGTGAATCCCAAACTCCCGAAGTATGTGTATGTTCTAAGATTAGATGATATACGACTAGCACTATCGGCTAGCATATGAGATTTTTTGAAAATGAAAGAACGGTAGGATTGAGGCACGATGGTTGGTTGAATCAAACAGAAAGCAAAGGTATTCCGTTAATTAAATCATAATGGTAGTTCAAAATTTTACAAAGCAAGGATAAAGTATAACATCATAACATGAAAAATGTAGGATAAAATGGCATAGTTTTCAAAGAAAAATACATAATTTACAAAAGTTTCTTCACATGAACTAAGTGAGACTACATGCGGCGCGCAACCTTTGATGGTGGCTGGGCGGGCTGATCTGGGGCCGATCTGGGTCTAGTGTTGTCTACCTGGTTGCATATGGTGTTGTGTGGTGTCTATCCATGGGCGGAGCCAGGGCCCGGCTAGCCTGGGCAGCTGCCCGGGCTCCCATCGTGCATGTCTTTGAAAGTTAAGTAGAGAAAGCTGGTTAAAATAGTATTTTTGGCGGGGCAAAATCTGCTATGCTTGGCCGCTCCGCCACTGTGTCTATCGGCCATGCGTCTGGATGTTCCTTGTTTGGCTTTCTGAGTTTCCTCTACGCTGCCGGCTGATGGCGTGAGGGCTGCGGCGTGACTTTGAATGAAGGTGGCGATCCTTGGATTCATGTCTATTCGTGATGAAGAATTGCATGTCGCCGATCGTTATTAATCTTGGGTGGACTACCGAGTTTCAGAAGACTCCACCGACGAATTCTAAATGGACGACATGCCTGAAGTTTGCCAGTGCGGATGGTGCGCAACCATGTTTATTTCTAACTGTTTGGTTTCAGAGGGGTGTTGTGAATCTTTGTGGTCTGTTGCCATTATGGACATGCCTTAGATTCACGATGAAGTCGGACACGTAGAATGGCATGTAAATCGCGAACTGAAGACTGGCAATGAAAGTTTTGAGTTCTGAAGGTGTACAAATTCTGGCTTGGTGATTTGTGATTTGAAGCAACAAAATTGGCAAGTGAGTACAACAGCATAGGAGAAATTTAGAGTCTAAAGGGTAAAAACCCAAAGTCTAACCTTAATTATTTATGCTTGACAGTAACTTTATTGAAGGCATTGTTTTGCTCCGAGGTAAAGAATGGCGACCAACTTTTGCCTACCACCGTTTCATTTCCAGCCAGAACAAGTATGCATATGCCCTCTTCTTGTGATACAATAGTATTATTCCCTCTGATTCAAAATAAGTACTCCCTCCGATCCTAAAAAAGTGTCGGAAGCACGTTATAATCACGTTTTGCAGTTTATCCCTTCTAAATTAATCAAAATCAGAACCAGGACAACTGCTCAGTAGCATGATAGGATCGCAGATCTCCATGGCGCTGGTGGCCGGCTCTAGCCTCGCCCGCCACAGCCCGACGAAACGTAGCCATGGCGCCCGCCGCCTTCCGCCCGCTACCCGTCGGCTCTGATCCATGGCGCTCCTCAACCGGAGGCGGTCAAACCCTAAGGAGAGGAGGGCTCTGATCCACGGCGCCCTCGACCAGTGGCGATGGCGGGTAGTGTAGGGATTCGTTGCATAGAAAACAAAAAAATTCCTACCGCGAACACACAATCCAAGCCAAGATGCAATCTAGAAGACGGTAGCAACGAGGGGATGATCGAGACTCACCCTTGAAGATTTCCAAAGCCTACAAGATGAGGCTCTTGTTGCTGCGGTAGAAGTTCACTTGCCGCTTGCAAAAGCGCGTAGAAGATCTTGATCACGGCGCCACGAACGGGCAGCACCTCCGTACTCGGTCACACGTTCGGTGTTGATGAAGTCGACGTCCACCTCCCCGTTCCGGCGGGCAGCGGAAGTAGTAGCTCCTCTTGAATCCGGCAGCACGACGGCGTGGTGGCGGTGGTGGTGGAGAACTCCGGCGGAGCTTCGCTAAGCGTGCGGGAGAGAAGGAGGAGTGGGGCGGCTTGGGTTTGGGGAGAGGGGGGCGCCGGCCACTTAAGGGGTGCGGCCACCTTGTGGTGTTGGGGTAGCCGGCCCCCTCCCCTTGGCCCTCATTATATAGGTGGAACACCCAAGAGTTGGTCTACAAGTCTTCGAATAAGACCCCAAACCAAAACCTTCCATATGACATAAAACCTACCCAAGCTAGGACTCCCACTAGAGGTGGGATTCCCACCTTCCCTTGGGAGGGGTGGCCGGCCACCTTAGGTGGAGTCCACCTGGGACTCCACCCCCTAGGGTTGGCCGGCCATGGTGGTGGAGTCCCTTCGGGACTCCGCCTTCCAAAGTGACTTTCTTCTGGAATATTCTAGAACCTTCCATAAATGCACCGGATCATTTTCAAACTTATATAATGACTTCCTTTATATGAATCTTATTCTCCGGACCATTCCGGAACTCCTCGTGATGTCCGGGATCTCATCCGGGACTTCGAACAAATCTTCGAACTCCATTCCATATTCAAGTTCTACCATTTCAACATCAAACCTTAAGTGTGTCACCCTACGGTTCGTGAACTATGCGGACATGGTTGAGTACTCTCTCCGACCAATAACCAATAGCGGGATCTGGAGATCCATAATGGCTCCCACATATTCAACGATGACTTAGTGATCGAATGAACCATTCACGTACGATACCAATTCCCTTTGTCACGCGATATTTTACTTGTCCGAGGTTTGATCATCGGTATCACTCTATACCTTGTTCAACCTCGTCTCCTGACAAGTACTCTTTACTCGTACCGTGGTATGTGGTCTCTTATGAACTTATTCATATGCTTGCAAGACATTTAGACGACATTCCACCGAGAGGGCCTAGAGTATATCTATCCGTCATCGGGATGGACAAATCCCACTGTTGATCCATATGCCTCAACTCATACTTTCCGGATACTTAATCCCACCTTTATAACCACCCATTTACGCAAGTGGCGTTTGATGTAATCAAAGTACCTTTCCGGTATAAGTGATTTACATGATCTCATGGTCGAAAGGACTAGGTAACTATGTATCGAAAGCTTATAGCAAATAACTTAATGACGTGATCTTATGCTACGCTTAATTGGGTGTGTCCATTACATCATTCATATAATGATATAACCTTGTTATTAATAACATCCAATGTTCATGATTATGAAACTAATCATCTATTAATCAACAAGCTAGTTAAGAGGCTTACTAGGGACTCATCCATACCGCTTCTGATGAAGCCTCTGAAGCCGCTATGTACTCCGATTCTGTTGAAGACTTCGCCACCGTGCACTGCTTCGAGCTTGCCCAGCTTACTGCAGCACCATTCAATATAAATACGTACCCAGACTGTGACTTAGAGTCATCGGGATCAGTGTTCCAACTTGCATCGGTGTAACTTGTTACAACGAGCTCTTGGTCACCTCCATAACAAAGAAACATATCCTTAGTTCTTTTCAAGTACTTCAGGATATTCTTGACCGCTGTCCAGTGTTCCATTTTCTGGATCACTTTGATATCTGCTAGTCAAACTAACAGCATGTGCTATATCCGGTCTTGTACATAGCATGGCATACATGATAGAGCCTACTGCCGAAGCATAGGGGATCTGACTCATCCTTTCTCTTTCTTCTGCCGTAGCCGGACCATGAGTCTTACTCAAGACCTTGCCTGGTAACATAGGTAAGAATCCTTTCTTACTTTCATCCATTCTAAACTTCTTTAGAATCTTGTCCAGGTATGTACTTTGTGATAGCCCTATTAGGCGTCTTGATCTATCTCTATAAATCTTGATGCCTAATATATACGATGCTTCACCAAGGTCTTTCATTGAAAAACTATTATTCAAATAACCTTTTACACTGCTTAATAGTTCTACATCATTCCCAATTAAAAATATGTCATCTACATATAATATCAGGAATGCTACTGAGCTCCCACTCACTTTCTTGTAAATACGAGGCCTCTCCATGACACTCGTATAAACCCGAAGTCTTTGATCACCTTATCAAAGCGTCGGTTCCAACTTCTCAATGCTTGCTTCAGTCCACAAATTGAACGCTGAAGTTTGCATACTTTGTCAGCATTTTTAGGATCGACAAAACCTTTGGGTTGTACCATATACAACTCTTCCTCAATGTCTCCATTAAGGAACACCGTTTTGACATCCATCTGCCAAATATCATAATCGAAAAATGCAGCTATTGCTAACAAAATCCTCACAGATTTTAGCTTCGCTACTAGTGAGAAAGTCTCATCGTAGTCAACACCTTGAATTTGTCGGAAACCCTTTGCGACAAGTCGAGCTTTATAGACAGTAATATTACCATCAGCATCTGTTTTTCTCTTGAAGATCCATTTATTCTCGACTACCTTGCGGCTATCAGGTAAGTCTACCAAAGTCCATACTTTGTTATCATACATGGATCCCATTTCGGATTTCATGGCTTCTTGCCATTTGTTGGAATCTGGGCTCATCATCGCTTCTTCATACGTCGCAGCGTCCTCATCATTGTTGTCAACAATCATGCCATTTAGACAAGGATCATACCAATCAGGAGTGGCACGTTCCCTTGTCGATCTGCGAGGTTCAGTAGTTTCCTCGTTCGAAGTTTCATGATCATTATCATTATCTTCCTCTGTTGCCGGTGTAGGCGGTACATGTACAACTTTCGGTCATCGCGCTACTCGATCAACGAGTATAGATTCATCAATCTCATCGAGTTCTACTTTTCTTCCAAGTCACTTCTTTAGTGAGAAATTCTTTCTCAAGAAAGGTTCCGTTCTTAGCAACAAAGATTTTGCCTTCGGATCTGTGATAGAAAGTGTACCCTATAGTTTCCTTAGGGTATCCTATGAAGACGTATTTCTCCGCTTTGGGTTCTAGCTTGTCCGGTTGTAACTTTTTTACATAGGCTTCGCAACCCCAAACTTTTAGGAACGACAGCTTAGGTTTCTTATTAAACCATAATTCATACGGTGTCGTTTCTACGGATTTTGATGGTGCTCTATTTAAAGTGAATGCGGCTGTCTCTAATGCATAACTCCAGAATGATAAAGGTAAATCAGTAAGAGACATCATAGAACGAACCATATCTAAGAGAGTTCGATTACGACGTTCGGACACACCGTTTCGTTGAGGTGTTCCCGGCGGTGTCAATTGTGAAAGTATTCCGCATTTCTTTAAATGCATGCCAAACTCATAACTCGGATATTCACCTCCACGATCGGATCGTAGAAATTTAATCTTCTTGTTACGTTGATTTTCTACTTCACTTTGGAATTCCTTAAACTTCTCGAAAGTTTCGGATTTATGTTTCATGAAATAGATATACCCATATCTACTCGGATCATCCGTGAAGGTTAGAACATAACGATAACCACCGCGCGATGCTACACTCATTGGTCCGCACACATCGGTATGTATGATTTCCAATAAGTCAGTAGCTCGCTCCATAATACCGAGAATGGAGTCTTAGTCATTTTTCCCATTAGACATGCTTCGCATCTATCAAGTGACTCAAAGTCAAGTGATTCAAGTAATCCATCGGTATGGAGTTTCTTCATGCGTTTCACTCCAATATGACCAAGACGACAGTGCCACATATAAGTAGAATTATCATTGTGTTTAATTCGCTTAGCATCAATGTTATGTATATGTGTATCACTACTATCGAGATCTAACAGAAATAAGCCATTCTTTTCAGGTGCTCGACCATAAAAGATATTATTCATAAAAATAGAACAACCATTATTCTCGGACTTGAATGAATAACCGTCTTGCATTAAACAAGATCCAGATATAATGTTCATGCTTAACGCGGGTACAAAATAACAATTATTGAGGCTTAAAACTAATCCCGAAGGTAGATGTAGAGGAAGTGTGCCGACAGCGATCACATCGACTTTGGATCCATTTCCAACGCGCATCGTTACTTCATCCTTTAGTAGTCTTCGTTTATTCTTTAGTTCCTGTTTCGAGTTACAAATATGAGCAACCGAACCAGTATCAAATACCCAGGTACTAGTACGAGAACCGATAAGATAAACATCTATAACATGTATATCGGATATACCTTCTTTCTTCTTCTTGACAAGGCCGCTCTTCGGATCCACCGAATACTTGGAGCAATTACGCTTCCGAGTGTCCCTTCTCCTTGCGGTAATAACACTCGAGCATCGGGCTTAGGGCCGGTCTTAGGTTTCACGAGAGGCGTGGCGGCTTTCTTGCCACCCTTCTTGAATTTTCCCTTAGACTTGCCCTCGTTTCTTGAAACCGGTGGTCTTGTTGACCATCAACACTTGGTGCTCTTTCTTGATCTCAATCTCAGCAGATTTCAGCATGGCGAAGAGTTCGAGTAACTCTTTGTTCATGTTCTGCATATTGTAGTTCATCACAAAGTTCTTGTAACTAGGTGGCAGTGATTGAAGGACACGATTAATCCCCAGTCTGTTAGGAATCACTATTCCCTGATCACTGAGTTTCTTCGCATGCCCGGTCATGGCAAGCATGTGCTCACTAACGGAGCTGCCTTCTTCCATCATGCAGCTGAAGAAGTGTTTCGATGCTTCATAGCATTCCACGGCCGCATGAGTTTCAAATATAGCTTTCAGCTCATTTACCAACTCATGAGGATCGTGGTGCTCAAAACGTTTTTGAAGATCGGCTTCCAGACTACACAGGATGGCACACTGAACTTGAGAGTACCGAGTTTTCCGAGTCTCGTAAACATTCTTCACTTCATCGGTTTCGGCTTCGCAGGAGGGTCACCTAGCGGTGCATCAAGCACATATAGCAGGCTTCCACCATTGAGGAAAATCCTCACATGACGGAACCGAGTCGGTGAAGTTGCTACCGTTGCTCTTAAGCTTTTCTTTCTCTAGGAACTGGTTAAAATTGATTGAGGACGCCATATCTACAACATATATTTGCAATAGTTTAGACTAATGTTTATGACAAATTGAGTTCAAATTTTAATTCAACATAATTAAAAATCTAGGTGAACTCCCACTCAAAACAATATCCCTCGCATTGTCTTAGTGATCACACGAACCAAATCCACCACACCTAAGTCCGATCATCACGAGACAAGGTGTAATTTCAATGGCGAACACTGTGGTGACCCGGCATACCACTGCATGGTGTAGTATGCAAGTCTGATATAACACCAATGAAACACCGTTCCACTAGTATTATATCGCTCAGAGTGGTACAACAGAAACATATGCGGGTCCAAGGCATGTCTATAGAATTACAACATTGACTCTCGTTACATAAGATCATCACAGACCTCCTACTTTACAATGAGGTAAAACTGCAAATAACTCCGGAAGAACGACTCGTAGACTAGTCTTATCACGAACTCTATTTGTAGAGTATTTAACTAGCTACGAGAGGCTATGAATAGATTCTAGCTAAATAGGAGCTAAGTTTAGGAAGCTAGTTCCTTTCTATTGCTAATCTAGGTTTCTCCTTGTTGGATATGGTATCTGCCTCTTCTGACAGGTTCATGTCCCTTGAAGTAGTTGTTGACTCCTCGGTCTTCGTGTTGCACTGTAGATCCTCCTTCGGTGCCTCCATATCTAAGCAGGGGATTTAAGAGTGGGATGAGTACGAGCGTACTCAACAAGTTCATTATAGGAAAGAGGTGTTTAATGCACTAGCTACAGCATTAGACCAGAAAGTCTAATACCAATGCAAGTTTTCATAACCATTTCTTCAAGAGGTTGCTTTTATTCAGAAGAACTATGTCCATCAGCCTTCACCGGTTTACTAGAACTTCATGGAGTTCCTTTCCGGCCGCGTTCGCAGTTCCATATCCCGGAATAGGGAGTGACAGGTCACGGTTCTTTACACTCTGCAGAGATGTGTTGCTTTACCCATAAGAGATCTTAACATTGGTGCCAACCGGGCATATTCCCCGTCCACACTTCCTATGGTGTGAGGCCCGGTATAAGGTCTAGCCAATCATGTTCCTCCGCTACCTCGAACACCCACCCTTTGTTGCATACCCCGACCCTGGGTCCTCGTCGGTCCTCTTACACCAATTAAGGATGGACCCCGACCACGACAACGGTTTGGGACTCGTTAACCAAACTCCTTCGCCGGTAGCCGCAACCCATCATAGACCACTTACCGTGGGGAATTAGAATGGGATCCCCACCCCACCGCTTGCCCAACCTGGGTCAAGTGTCTACGGTAAGCGCATCCGTTGATGTACGAGAGGTGGAAACACTTTTGACTACTCCATCCCACTCCGGATCTTATGGTTAACACGGGTATTACGAGCACAAGAATCACTGGCGACATTTGTTGTTTAATCCTAGATGGATATTAACCCTTGCAATGGAACCTCCACCATATCAACACAATCCATGGTTCCATTGCCCACCACATAGTCATATTCATAGTTATGAAAGTAGTGGTTTTGGTTTTTATGCAATAGTGATAACCATAATACTTTGCAAGTAATTTGATAGAAATACTCAAATGACATGAGCAAGTGATGAACTTGCCTTTCTTGACTGCAAGATTATGCAGGCAAGGTCTTCGATACGCAATAACTCCAAATTCTGAAATAGCATCATCGTCCGGTAAGGACGATGTTTAAAAGATTGGCAAGGATGCAATAATGCATAAGTATGAGATGCAATCGCTCTAAGCGTGACCTAACCCCGATGATTTAGGATTAGTGAGTGGTGATGATTAGTTCAGGGTGTGTTGCACTTTTAGAGTGATTCACAAACAAAGTTCTTATTCAGGTTTGTGTTGTTTAAGAGTCATAAACAAGTGGTAAAATGCATAGTAACAATCATACACATCAAAGAATAGTGGTTGTATAATAAGTAAAGAGCAGTTGTCAATTTTAAGTCCTATAGTGTATGGTTTATGATTACTTATTATATATTTCAAAAGAATAACTTTTGAAGAACATATTCTTTAATAAAGAACAAGTATGATTATTAGGTTGGGGTTCTATGGTTGACTATGGTTTCATGTAGTTGCTGGAGTAATTATTAGATGGATCACAACCTAGTTGGATTCATCAACACCAAGGGCTTGTAAGGTTGAGTTAAGCCTATGCATCCTAAGCAATTATTCATACAATGTTGCTATCAAGATTGGTTCATCTTGTTGGTGATAGCTAGCTAGGGTTTATAGGTCCTTATAAGCGGGGTTGATGATGATTCTTTATTTTCTTCAAAAGAATAACTTTTGAAGAACATACTTCTTAAGTAATAAGAAGTATATCAATTAGGTTTGAGGTGGTTTAGGTTTTATTGTTGGTTCTATTAAGTAAAGAATAATTGGCTCCTAAATAGGTTGGTTGATAAGTATCCAACACTAGTAGGGTTTAGTGGAATATGGTTAGGTAATGCTCAGGATTTGGCATGGTTGCTCCTGAGGTTCATCACATTGATGTGATGCTAAATAGGAATGAATAAGGATGATGGATTTGGGTAATAGGAACTAGGGTTTTATACTTGGTTGATCCTATTTGATCACCTTGGTTGAAGGGTATGCATACATGGAATCCTAGTTTGCTAGTGATAGGGTTCTACATTTTATATGGACATAGACATGTCTTTAGTTGCTAATTATGGCTCTATGGTAATGGAGTAACATGATCACATGTTCTAACCTAGGGTTTAGGTTAGAATTAAATTAAGGTTCACATGTAATAATGGAACTAGGGTGTGATGCATAATTGAATTAGGGTCTTAGGGTTCCACATAAAATTATGAGGTTATTACTTGGTTTTTAATGGAACTAGGGTTTCCTAATTACCCTATAATTCTAGAATTAATAACTTCATTATCAAGTTGAAGTTATTAATGAGTTTGAAATAAAAAAAATATTAGATTTGACATTTTATTATTTTTAACGAATTTAATAATTAAGGTAATTATTAATTAGGGTTTAAATCCTTCTAATAATGATTTAACAAATAATAATTAAAGAAAATAAGTTTAATGTTTTCTTTATTTATTTCCTGGCTTTTTATTTAATTTTGGAAATCTTTACTAATTATTGAATTTTAATTGAATTTAGAATTAAAATTAAAGGCTTAATTAACAGGTATTAAATAATTGAATTTCTATTGAAAATATAAATTTCATTTTATATTTTTATTGGATAGATTTTTCTTTTATAAGAATTTTGATATCTTATTTGTATTTTTCTGAGCTAAATTGGATTTTATAAATTCATGTGAAGTTTCAGCAATTTACATAATTTGAAATAAAGAAAAATGGCTAAAACTATCGAATGTACCCGGCTAGTGCTACCCCCGTGGACCGACTCGTGGGCCAGTGGCCACGTTGGCTGCCACCGTGGCAGTGATGTGGCAAATAAGGCCCCCACCGGCGGCAGTGGCGATGGTCGCCGACACTAGGCTACTCCCGCGGGCGCGCGCGTGGTTTGGCTCGACGCAGGGTGACGCGCTGAGCCATATGGTGGCGGCGCCCCCTCGAAAAGGTCGTCGGAGAAACTCCGGCGAGCACGAACAGCGGCGGCGGACGGCGGCTCACGTTGGTAAAGCGCTATGGAACGAATTGGGACGCAAGACTAGCATCTACCGACGGGAAATCTTACCCTGATGCTTTATAGCTGGTCGCTGGAGTCGATTGAGGACGGAATCAACGCGGCGGTCGCCATTTCCTCCGCAGAACCACGGAAGGGAACGACGAAATTCCTTCTCCTCCGAGCTCCCCTTGAGGTGTGGCTGTACCGGATGATCGAGGACGTCGAGGTGCTCCTCCTGAGCTCAACGACGAGCTACGGGGTGGTCGGAATTGGTGTGGCGGTATGGTGACCGGCGGCTAGGGTTTTGGCCAGAACGACGAAAAGAAGAAGAAAGGGAGGCTAGGGTTCGTCCGGGGGACTTTATACGGTTCCGTGAAGCGAGCCTCGTCACGAATTCGGACGATGGGAGGCCGCCAGCGCGAGAGGACAGACGAGCACGTCTTCGTGCTGGCCTCCAGCACGCGAAGAGGATGAGGACGAGCTCGTCCTCTGTTTTTTCTAAACGAAGGGGTACGGGTGGCATTGGGCCGGCGTTGATGGGCTGGTGCTGGGCTGGGTGTTGGGCTCGGCAGCTGGGCTGCTGCGGCCAGGTAAGCCTCTTCTCCTCTCTTTTTCTTTTATTTGTTTTCTCTTTTTTTCTGTTTTTTTTAATTTCGTTATGAATTCTAATTTGAATTCCTTTCTATTTTGCAGGTCTTGCTTATTTGAGCCATACAAATATTAGTACAAGGCAGTGCAGATACTTTAAAGATTATTGTGGTGTGTTATAAAATTCAATAGGAATACTAGAGCATAGATTTATTAATTACTATTAGGATTTGAATTGAATAACCATATATGCATTGGTTTGAATATTGCCCTTGGAAATCTCCAAATTACTTTCCCAATGATTGTTGATCATACTTAATGATATATAGAGTTTTATTTGGTTTTATCTTGCAAGAAACAATTCCAAAGTAATGTTTATTTATGAATTTCAAATAACAGAGTGATTGGGATGGCATAATTTCATGTGCTAAAATATCTCTAGGGTCTTAATCTCCTATTTGAGAATGTTGTCACCTGCATTATTTTATGTGAACACTTATTTTTTAGGGTCTTGTAAGGTTTATAATAACTCTATTTCAAGGTTAGCACTGCTATTATATTTTGATACACCATGTAATATCAAGAGTAGATATTACCCTCATCATGGTTGGGTCTTGTTATGAAGATAAGTGGTTGATCACCACTTATGGGTTTTAATTAGAAAATATATCACAAGGGTTTCTTATGTTCATGAATTGAAGCAAAAGATAGTATTGAGGGTGCAATTCTGGTTATAGGGATGAAATGCCACCATATTGCATTGGCTAAATTTACTCTTCCCAATGCATGATAAATGGTTACTTGCTTAATATTTCATGTGCTTCTCTAGTCACTAAGGATTTGAGAATTGGTTTTTATCTTATACCAATAGATTTCTATTATATTCTTAATCTATTGTTTAAAGTAACTAAAGTAGCTATAATTCTTTTTATAGTTAACTTTGGTTATAATGATGAATGGTTTCTCACCATATATATTATAGGCTTTAACTCTAAGCTTTACTTATGAGCTTATATCTTCTACTTCAAGTTCTTAGGGTTTATGATCACTACACAATTTATAATGATCAAGGTTTGGCTTCCTAAGTTATTACTAGAAATATTTAGATATGGTTGTACCAATTACCCCTCTCACTCCACAAGGACTTGGATTATAATCTAAGGTTCTACTCAAGGAATGATGATGTGATTATCTAAATATGTGGTCTTCCTTAGAATTTCTACCTTGCTATCTTTTGTAGCTTGTTCTTCAGGAATTCCGATAAACCCGCATCTTGTGGCATGCCTCCACCTCCTAGCTGCTTCATCTTGATCCTAACTATTTTATGGAGTAGCTCAATGTGTTGGTCTTCTTGCATCATGGTGCAAGATGATGAGATGAATGAGGTAGAGGGTTCCTTTTATAGGCTTGGGCATGCTCTAATATCATGACACATAGGTGGATGACTCTTGTTTTCATTTGATGAGTAAGGTGCTTGGTTGTCATGCTCTTATCCATAGTAATCCTTTAAGCATGAGGTGGCATTGCTTAGGATGCAAGCTATGTAGATATTTTCATCCTATGTGGCATGGGTATTATCCTCTCTTGTGATTTGTTTTTGGAGAGCCAAGTGGCTTTTGTTACTAATTGTCTTATGAATGATCTTATGCTTATGGTTGAGTCACTATATCATATGTGATTGTATTTATATTATAATTGGGATCAAAATGTCAAGAATAAGAATTATACCCCAATTTTGAATGATGATGTTTAATTTCACCAAGGCATGATCATATGAGTTTCAAAGTACTCATAGTTTATTTTATTCAAATAGTTTGAACTATAATTCGTAATGTAAATGAATTTAGTTTTGTGATATTCCACATATTTAAATAGTTATGCTTAAAATAAGAATGTGGGGCTTTTATGCACTTAGGTCCTTGTGTTTTACCATATTTGGTAATTAGTTTTAAAGTGAATTCAATTATACCCCAAGGTAGTTGCTTAAATTTTAAGTGTTAATAATTTAGAGTTTGCTTCTTATCTCTTTGTTGGTTATATACCTCTCCCATCTCTAGGGTTTAATGATAAGCCTTTGTTGGGGTTAAGTTCAAGAGTTTAATTCAAGAAATACCATGAGGTTCATGGTAGGAATATTTATTTGTTAAAGACATGGAAAAGATAAGTGAAGAATGGTTTCTCCATTTATGGTTACTTGATTTCCAATTGAATAGATGTTCTTATGTTATGGCAAGGAATACCATGTTATGATCTTTTATGAGATCAAGCAATTGATCATTGAGTAAAGTGTTGTTGTGTTAATTTTAGTTCCATTTGATCTAACCCCTTAGATGAAATCATCTTTTCCCAAAACAAGGATTTAGCAAAGTCACATTGAGGTTTATAGCGCTTGACTTGATGAGCTACTTCAATTCCACCAAGGTCAAGTGAAACTTCAGTTACTGTGACTGTTTTACTTTAAAGCGCGAAAATTACCCAGATTTTCTATGCATGAATGCAATGCACACATCTGTTTCCTCTATTCTTGTAACCCCAATACCTGGGATATTACAGTCTCTACCCCTTAAACTAAACTTCGTCCTCGAAGTTTGATCTCTCTCACGTTTCCGGAGTGTGGTTCTGACTTATGCAGACTTAACTTTTCTCGAACTCCGTATTGATCTTACTTGATATCATTGATTATATCCCTTGTCCAGATTCTTCCTGGAATCCTTTAGTGTCTGTCTCTGAACTATGGCTTCTTACTTCAATTCCATGATTTCTTTCAGTATCATATTCTTGTTTCCTTTCTTATTGAAGATTCAATGATTGGGACTTCTTCTTGTCCTGACAGTCTTAATTGAGACTTATTGGATAACATTTTCCTATTTTATAAAATAGGTCTTTGCTTTCCCTTACTACCAAAATTGCAGTAATGGTGCTTAATAAGGTACTAACTATGGAATTGGTCGTGATGGTTTATTTTTCGAAGAATGGATTAGACTCATTTAGTCTATCCAATCATGGTTTATAGTTGATACCTATAATTGTTTTGGTTTCTTTAGGTTCCATGAAAGGAATCTTCCATGTAGTCTCGATTTCGGTATGGTCAAATCCCTTCGGTCTTTGACCTCCTTGAGCTATATTTGGTCTCCGATATTTCCTTCGTCCAACTTCTTTATCTTTGACTTACTTGAGCTTAAGTACTTCGAGTAGATATTACTTACTTGCTCAAGTTATAATCATCCTCTTACGTCCTCGAGGTATGAACCTCGGCTTCTGGTCTGACATTTTTCTGAAAGTATTGTTCAACAATCTTATGAGAATAAGATCGAACATCCTCTCGGTTCAGACCCTCATCAACTATCTTGCTCAAAGTATTGAGTCATTGTACATCCAACTCAATCTTTACTCTACCCCTTAGAGTTTACTTATGTTCTTCGACTCCTTTTCTTCCAACTATTGAGCTTATGATTAGAATATTAGTCTGGGTCTAGCTTATGGTTTGTACTTATTCTAAGGTCTCGCGAAGAATGTTGGTGGTGTATCCACTCAATTGTGGACATCCAATGTGAATCCTTCGACTAAATGATTATAGATCTAGCTATTTGTCTGACAAGATTTTTATTTGTTCACAAACTTTTGTTACAAATAATTAAATCATGGACTATTTGTATTACCAATTGATACCAGCTGTGGTTGTTATACCAACTGTGGCTATTTGATATCTAAAAATGGATTCTATTATAGGTTCTAATCAACTGGACGAGACATCTTCTACTTTATCTCGCAGTATTGATACTATACCAATTGTGGTCTTCTGATAACAACTATGGTCTTCTTATGTCTGCTACGGTTTCATATATCATCTTCCTTCATTCAGGGTTTATTTTGCAAGAGAACCACTAGCTGACACTACGAATATAGTATCCTAAGTGATTTCCCATGCATTCCCTCTTCTATATTTAACTATGAATCTGCTTGAGCTTCACCATAATCACCAGATTTCTCACCTTCATGCTTCTTTCGTACTAAAGTACTCCTCTGTTGAGGCAAAGCATGAGTTTTGATTGATACTACCTTCTGAGTATTGTGGTTACTTCCCACAACTTTGCTTCCTTCTTCTGACGAATCTCCATCTTGTCTTCATAATCTTCAGAAATCGTCACTTCCTCACACGTTTTCCATTACCCTCTAGATCTATAGCATCAAGTAAGAACTTGATATTGCAACATGCATTTGCATATCGAAGTCAAACTTCATGCATGGATCTAGTCAAACAATGAAAATCCAATAAAATCCAAGAAGATTCAGCTTTGTGTTTATAATACACACCATCATAAGCCCGAATATAATAGTTGAGTAAGACATCTCTAAACATCAGGCTCTGATGTGTAGTATATATCACCACATAAGATAGGTTTATATCGTGGTACTTAGCACGAATATAGGGAATTCTACTATTTGTCTCAACCTTTACCTTAATTGCACATTTGCAATGAGATAAACTTGAAACAAAGTGGTCTAGGATAGTTTTGGTTAACCTAATTTTCTTTGGAAGTACTAACTTAGCTTCCATTTTGTTGAGGACTACTTCAATGATATGTCTGGTTCTAACATCACTATTCTAGACACATAACTATTGGAATATAGCTCCTATAATTCCAAGTGTTTCTATCATAAGACTGTGGTCATGATGTGCTTGGCACACTTCCCATATTTTTGGGACACAGTTCTTGCACTATTGTCTGGCTTCTTATTGTACTTCTTCTAAGTATATATGATGTTCTATTCCATCACATAATGATTCTCAGGTGAATCATATATGATTAGCTACTCTACCATGTAAGTAGACATATATTATTCCTATCACTCTTCCTTATTTCCCATGATTGACTCATCATGGTCTACACTACCTCATAAGACTCATAGTTATCACTTACTATCAATTGTTTCATATGTCTAAATAAATTTTTACTTACCCATAACCTGTCTTGGTATACACCTTCTAGCAGAATATCTTCCTTATATACTTATATTTATCACTTAATATTACTTCTAGTATAGGTCTGAGTAATTCTTATTTAACTATAACATGTGTCGGTACACATCTTCCAATAGGATATCTTCCTTATGGTTGTATCCTCTCTTTGGACTACCATGTATTGTATACCAACTGCGATCTACGCATCTATTGTTTTAAAGACTTATTGATGTTCTACATACTTGGAATTTGCTATTTAACTTAACTTAGGAAAGATAGGTAAAAAGATTGACTCAAGTGTGTCAGGATTATTCTCAAGTCATAAGAAGTATTTGATTTACCTAGGACAACTTCCTATAGACACTACCAATCCTATAGGTCTCCTTTAAAGGGTTTTAATCCTAAGGTCAAAGCATTTGCTCTGATACCAACTGTGGTGACCCGGCATACCACCGCATGGTGTAGTATGCAAGTCCGATATAACACCAATGAAACACCGTTCCACTAGTATTATATCGCTCGCAGTGGTACAACAGAAACATATGCGGGTCCAAGGCATGTCTATAGAATTACAACATTGACTCGTTACATAAGATCATCACGGCCTCCTACTTTACAATGAGGTAAAACCGCAAATAACTCCGGAAGAACGACTCGTAGACTAGTCTTATCACGAACTCTATTTGTAGAGTATTTAACTAGCTACAGAGGCTATGAATAGATTCTAGCTAAATAGGAGCTAAGTTTAGGAAGCTAGTTCCTTTCTATTGCTAATCTAGGTTTCTCCTTGTTGGATATGGTATCTCGCCTCTTCGGACGGGTTCCCGTCCCTTGAAGTAGTTGTTGACTCCTCGGTCTTCGTGTTGCACTCGTAGATCCTCCTTCGGTGCCTCCATATCTAAGCAGGGGATTTAAGAGTGGGATGAGTACGAGCGTACTCAACAAGTTCATTATAGGAAAGAGGTGTTTAATGCACTAGCTACGGCATTAGACCAGTAAAGTCTAATACCAATGCAGGTTTTCATAACCATTTCTTCAAGAGGTTGCTTTTATTCGGAAAGAACTATGTCCATCAGCCTTCACCGGTTTACTAGAACTTCATGGAGTTCCTTTCCGGCCGCGTTCGCAGTTCCATATCCCGGAACAGGGAGTGACAGGTCACGGTTCTTTACACTCTGCAGAGGTGTGTTGCTTTACCCATAAGAGATCTTAACCTTGGTGCCAACCGGGCATATTCCCCGTCCACACTTCCTATGGTGTGAGGCCCGGTATAAGGTCTAGCCAATCATGTTCCTCCGCTACCTCGAACACCCACCCTTTGTTGCATACCCCGACCCTGGGTCCTCGTCGGTCCTCTTACACCAATTAAGGATGGACCCCGACCACGACAACAGTTTGGGACTCGTTAACCAAACTCCTTCGCCGGTAGCTGCAACCCATCATAGACCACTTACCGTGGGGAATTAGAATGGGATCCCCACCCCACCGCTTGCCCAACCTGGGTCAAGTGTCTACGGTAAGCGCATCCGTTGATGTACGAGAGGTGGAAACACTTTTGACTACTCCATCCCACTCCGGATCTTATGGTTAACACGGGTATTACGGCACAAGAATCACTGGCGACATTTGTTGTTTAATCCTAGATGGATATTAACCCTTGCAATGGAACCTCCACCATATCAACACAATCCATGGTTCCATTGCCCACCACATAGTCATATTCATAGTTATGAAAGTAGTGGTTTTGGTTTTTATGCAATAGTGATAACCATAATACTTTGCAAGTAATTTGATAGAAATACTCAAATGACATGAGCAAGTGATGAACTTGCCTTTCTTGACCTGCAAGATTATGCGGGCAAGGTCTTCGATACGCAATAACTCCAAATTCTGAAATAGCATCATCGTCCGGTAAGGACGATGTTTAAAAGATTGGCAAGGATGCAATAATGCATAAGTATGAGATGCAATCGCTCTAAGCGTGACCTAACCCCGATGATTTAGGATTAGTGAGTGGTGATGATTAGTTCGAGGTGTGTTGCACTTTTAGAGTGATTCACAAACAAAGTTCTTATTCAGGTTTGTGTTGTTTAAGAGTCATAAACAAGTGGTAAAATGCATAGTAACAATCATACACATCAAAGAATAGTGGTTGTATAATAAGTAAAGAGCAGGCTTGTCAATTTTAAGTCCTATAGTGTATGGTTTATGATTACTTATTATATATTTCAAAAGAATAACTTTTGAAGAACATATTCTTTAATAAAGAACAAGTATGATTATTAGGTTGGGGTTCTATGGTTGACTATGGTTTCATGTAGTTGTCTGGAGTAATTATTAGATGGATCACAACCTAGTTGGATTCATCAACACCAAGGGCTTGTAAGGTTGAGTTAAGCCTATGCATCCTAAGCAATTATTCATACAATGTTGCTATCAAGATTGGTTCATCTTGTTGGTGATAGCTAGCTAGGGTTTATAGGTCCTTATAAGCAGGGTTGATGATGATTCTTTATTTTCTTCAAAAGAATAACTTTTGAAGAACATACTTCTTAAGTAATAAGAAGTATATCAATTAGGTTTGAGGTGGTTTAGGTTTTATTGTTGGTTCTATTAAGTAAAGAATAATTGGCTCCTAAATAGGTTGGTTGATAAGTATCCAACACTAGTAGGGTTTAGTGGAATATGGTTAGGTAATGCTCAGGATTTGGCATGGTTGCTCTCGAGGTTCATCACATTGATGTGATGCTAAATAGGAATGAATAAGGATGATGGATTTGGGTAATAGGAACTAGGGTTTTATACTTGGTTGATCCTATTTGATCACCTTGGTTGAAGGGTATGCATACATGGAATCCTAGTTTGCTAGTGATAGGGTTCTACATTTTATATGGACATAGACATGTCTTTAGTTGCTAATTATGGCTCTATGGTAATGGAGTAACATGATCACATGTTCTAACCTAGGGTTTAGGTTAGAATTAAATTAAGGTTCACATGTAATAATGGAACTAGGGTGTGATGCATAATTGAATTAGGGTCTTAGGGTTCCACATAAAATTATGAGGTTATTACTTGGTTTTTAATGGAACTAGGGTTTCCTAATTACCCTATAATTCTAGAATTAATAACTTCATTATCAAGTTGAAGTTATTAATGAGTTTGAAATAAAAAAATATTAGATTTGACATTTTATTATTTTTAATGAATTTAATAATTAAGGTAATTATTAATTAGGGTTTAAATCCTTCTAATAATGATTTAACAAATAATAATTAAATAAAATAAGTTTAATGTTTTCTTTATTTATTTCCTGGCTTTTTATTTAATTTTGGAAATCTTTACTAATTATTGAATTTTAATTGAATTTAGAATTAAAATTAAAGGCTTAATTAACAGGTATTAAATAATTGAATTTCTATTGAAAATATAAATTTCATTTTATATTTTTATTGGATAGATTTTTCTTTTATAAGAATTTTGATATCTTATTTGTATTTTTCTGAGCTAAATTGGATTTTATAAATTCATGTGAAGTTTCAGCAATTTACATAATTTGAAATAAAGAAAAATGGCTAAAACTACTGAATGTACCCGGGCTAGTGCTACCCCCAGGGACTGACTCGTGGGCCAGTGGCCACGTTGGCTGCCACCGTGGCAGTGATGTGGCAAATAAGGCCCCCACCGGCGGCAGTGGCGATGGTCGCCGGCACTAGGCTACTCCCGCGGGGGCGCGCGTGGTTTGGCTCGACGCAGGGTGACGCGCTGAGCCATATGGTGGCGGCGCCCCCTCGAAAAGGTCGTCGGAGAAACTCCGGCGAGCACGAACGACCGGCGGCGGACGGCGGCTCACGTTGGTAAAGCGCTATGGAACGAATTGGGACGCAAGACTAGCATCTACCGACGGGAAATCTTACCCTGATGCTTTATAGCTGGTCGCTGGAGTCGATTGAGGACGGAATCAACGCGGCGGTCGCCATTTCCTCCGCAGAACCACGGAAGGGAACGGCGAAATTCCTTCTCCTCCGAGCTCCCCTTGAGGTGTGGCTGTACCGGATGATCGAGGACGTCGAGGTGCTCCTCCTGAGCTCAACGACGAGCTACGGGGTGGTCGGAATTGGTGTGGCGGTATGGTGACCGGCGGCTAGGGTTTTGGCCAGAACGACGAAAAGAAGAAGAAAGGGAGGCTAGGGTTCGTCCAGGGGACTTTATACGGTTCCAGAAACGAGCCTCGTCACGAATTCGGACGATGGGAGGCCGCCAGCGCGAGAGGACAGACGAGCACGTCTTCGTGCTGGCCTCCAGCACGCGAAGAGGATGAGGACGAGCTCGTCCTCTGTTTTTTCTAAACGAAGGGGTACAGGATGGCATTGGGCCGGCGTTGATGGGCTGGTGCTGGGCTGGGTGTTGGGCTCGGCAGCTGGGCTGCTGCGGCCAGGTAAGCCTCTTCTCCTCTCTTTTTCTTTTATTTGTTTTCTCTTTTTTTTTTCTGTTTTTTTTAATTCTGTTATGAATTCTAATTTGAATTCCTTTCTATTTTGCAGGTCTTGCTTATTTGAGCCATACAAATATTAGTACAAGGCAGTGCAGATACTTTAAAGATTATTGTGGTGTGTTATAAAATTCAATAGGAATACTAGAGCATAGATTTATTAATTACTATTAGGATTTGAATTGAATAACCATATATGCATTGGTTTGAATATTGCCCTTGGAAATCTCCAAATTACTTTCCCAATGATTGTTGATCATACTTAATGATATATAGAGTTTTATTTGGTTTTATCTTGCAAGAAACAATTCCAAAGTAATGTTTATTTATGAATTTCAAATAACAGAGTGATTGGGATGGCATAATTTCATGTGCTAAAATATCTCTAGGGTCTTAATCTCCTATTTGAGAATGTTGTCACCTGCATTATTTTATGTGAACACTTATTTTTTAGGGTCTTGTAAGGTTTATAATAACTCTATTTCAAGGTTAGCACTGCTATTATATTTTGATACACCATGTAATATCAAGAGTAGATATTACCCTCATCATGGTTGGGTCTTGTTATGAAGATAAGTGGTTGATCACCACTTATGGGTTTTAATTAGAAAATATATCACAAGGGTTTCTTATGTTCATGAATTGAAGCAAAAGATAGTATTGAGGGTGCAATTCTGGTTATAGGGATGAAATGCCACCATATTGCATTGGCTAAATTTACTCTTCCCAATGCATGATAAATGGTTACTTGCTTAATATTCCATGTGCTTCTCTAGTCACTAAGGATTTGAGAATTGGTTTTTATCTTATACCAATAGATTTCTATTATATTCTTAATCTATTGTTTAAAGTAACTAAAGTAGCTATAATTTTTTTTATAGTTAACTTTGGTTATAATGATGAATGGTTTCTCACCATATATATTATAGGCTTTAACTCTAAGCTTTACTTATGAGCTTATATCTTCTACTTCAAGTTCTTAGGGTTTATGATCACTACACAATTTATAATGATCAAGGTTTGGCTTCCTAAGTTATTACTAGAAATATTTAGATATGGTTGTACCAATTACCCCTCTCACTCCACAAGGACTTGGATTATAATCTAAGGTTCTACTCAAGGAATGATGATGTGATTATCTAAATATGTGGTCTTCCTTAGAATTTCTACCTTGCTATCTTTTGTAGCTTGTTCTTCAGGAATTCTGATAAACCTGCATCTTGTGGCATGCCTCCACCTCCTAGCTGCTTCATCTTGATCCTAACTATTTTATGGAGTAGCTCAATGTGTTGGTCTTCTTGCATCATGGTGCAAGATGATGAGATGAATGAGGTAGAGGGTTCCTTTTATAGGCTTGGGCATGCTCTAATATCATGACACATAGGTGGATGACTCTTGTTTTCATTTGATGAGTAAGGTGCTTGGTTGTCATGCTCTTATCCATAGTAACTAGATTTAGATGTGCGCCTTGGCGCACGACCCCGTGGAACAAATGTTAATGTTTATTTTGTATAATTGCGATAAAAATAGCTACCAATATGATAATCCATTTTAGTACAAAGTCTTTTCTCCAAACCAAGTATGGCAGGGTGCGCGCACGATCCCGTAGAGTTCGTGCTAATGCTTACTTTGTATAACCTTCTATCAATAAATTCTTTTGAAAAGTTAGTTTATCTCCCGATCTCCTGTGCTCTCCTCATATTAAGAAATTCAATAGTTATATTTATAGGTTTCGAAAAATCGTTAACTAAACCCTAATGGTAGCTAAAATGTTGTATCCTACAAAAGTGAAAAATGTCAATTCAAAATATTTTCCATTCTGAGCTACACAAAATATCTTAATATTTTTAGAAATTTGAATTACTTTACTCGGATCCGCGCTTTTATAAATTTTATGTAGCCCAAAATATACGCATTATTTCAAACTGATAATTTGCATATTTGCGGGATACTTTACTGGCTACATCCTTTTTTCTTCAAACTGGTATTTTACAGCTTGATTTGGATGAAATGAAATGATGCATGGAGAAAAATAGAAACACTAAATAATCAGGTAGATACTCCATGCCATCTTGCAAACACATGATTCAAGGCAATCTGAAGTTTTTCATAGTTTCTGTTTGACAAAAGAAAAACCCATCAGCTTTCAATATTCAGAGATAGACAACAGTAATACAGCCCTCTCGAAGAATTTAAATGTTCATCTAAAAAATTGCAACCTATGAACTTAATGTACCGCACCAAAACAAGTAGAGTAGTTCGCTAGACTGCTGCTCAAAGAACAACTTGAATTTGAAGCAGCTACCCAGATTGATCGGGGAGGACATATTTCCATATCATGGTGCCCTCCATCATTGCAATCACAGTTTTGCAACCACTTATACTGAGGCTCCATCTTTATGGCAAAAACACAGATGTCTCGTAAGGTATAAAAATCATTGAGTACACATGCTGCATTACTCTGACTCCAAAACAAAACAAACTCGAACTTAACAAGCCTGAACATTTTTTCTAAATGGACTTGAACATAGTTGGATATTACAACTTCTAACAAAAACTACACTAATTGAGTCAATTAAGTATCTAATGTTTGATATTTACAGAGGAGTTACAACATGCACAAAAAATCCAGGTGACGCAGTTCTTTGTGGAAGGACGTTTGGTTCGATGATTTATATCCTCCAAGATAGGTTCCCTCGGTTACTTTCTTTCTCTTGCATTAGGACTCTTTCTCTTGCATTAGGAATGCTTCTTCCAAGGGAACACTCGACAGAGCTACTCATGCTGACAGCTTTCGCATACCATTTTCTATGGAGGCCGATGCAGAATTGGACAAGTTACAATTTTTCCTGCTCAAACGAAGTAGTGACCCAATGTATAAATAGAGCGTATCTTGATATGGTAGTAACAATGTCCTGCTCAAATTAAGTAGTGACTCAATGAAAAACAATATCATATACACCCGTGCTACAACTAAACAGTGGTGATCGGCTATGAAATTCCAAAGAGGACCTTTTTCCCGATGTACCAGGAATCATCGGCAGCGCTTTTTGATCATTAGGCTAAGCTGGGCTAGTGTCCAGTTTAAGGAACATGCACAACAAAACTGCGCTACCAAGTATATTTCAGTCAGGTTCGGAAATCACATAGCAATAACATGATGTCACATCTGAGTTATACATAAACAGGTAACCGCTAATAAGCAAAGACACGACACGATGAACATCTAAAAGACCAATTAGTTGTGAGTATGAAAAAAACATAGCACTATCAATCAACAATACACCACATATTCTGAAGAGTTCTATCAATAAATCCTGTTGGGTGAACTTTCAGACTAACACAAACTAAAATAAGAGCATAGCATCTAGGAGATGTTAAAATAGAACAAACAAGTATATGAATTTAAATAAGCAACCTGATTTGCTAGGAAGAAAATGGCATGCTCTTCATTTAGGCGTAGAAAAAGTTACCGATTTCAGTATTTACCTTTCTTTAACTGTACATATGAATGACACCTCTTCCACTTTATTCATTATAAATTAAATAAAAGCTTTTAAATTTATGGATATATGAAATTTCCCTAACCATGATAGAAAGCCCTATATGCCCCACTATTCTAGTTCTCGTAGTAGCATCTTAAAAACCTTTAATTATTTTGAGCTAAACAAATTACCCTACAACTATACATGGTATTCTCTCATTTGATGGTTTAATTTGGTTAAACATGTGTTACTTGAAACATGTGGAAACAATGTGACCAACTTATGTAAAGAAGAAGCAGTGCACTACTATGCAGCTTTAACCTATTGCCTCACTACCGACGAGAGAAGGACAGAGAAGGCCACCGGCATATAGAGATGAAACTGAAGTAAGGATATACAAGTGCAGGGAACCAGTAGTTCTGTAGCACAAAAGCCAAACAAAGTAGTATCTATGTGCATTGATTGGAAGCAGAAAAATAAACTACAAATGGAACATGTGAGCGTATGAAGCAAATGCAACGTATTCAGAGGAAGATAGGATAGCATGGAAATCAAATAAACCCATTAGGCTGCACAACCATCACAAAAATGTCAGCAAACATATGATTTATGAAAACCAAGCCCTGCATTCATACAATATTAACTAACCTGACAGTGTACTACTTGCCGTGCTTGATAGCACCATACTTCCCGAACTCAGCTCAACAATTTCGACAGCTTGCATCAACGTGCAGGCTGTGTGCTCTCATTTTTGGTCTTGACCTATTGTCATAGAAGCCAGTAAGGAAGCATAAACATCAAATTAATTATCATTTGGCATTCAGAACTCACTCAATTCAACTAAGCAGGGAAAGTGCAGGAAAACAAGACAAAACTTACAATCGATGCATAATACTTCTTGATAGCATCCTTTAATCATACAATCTCCACCATCAACTATATGATACAATTAGCCGAAAGCAGCAATGATCCAAAGCACGATAAAATGATAATATTCGGATACATTACTTTGCTGATGAGCCATAATTTCTCGATATATAACTTCATGGTTCATGCTGAAGTAAAATTGTAAAAACATGGAAGTCGTATAAGTAAAGTACTTATTCCAGATAGCATGGATAAGTTGCCATTTCTTATTTTCCTTCGGAAAGTACCAAATATAACAAATGTACATGTACAAACGAGCTCTGAGCAAATAAATAAATCTATTTTTACAAACGGTGTTCTTAAGCTCACCTCGGTGTGGCCTCCACACGCCGAACCAGCCAGCGGGATAACGCCCGGTGGTGGTGTTGGCGGCTCCTTCCGACAAAGTTGTTGAGGTAAAGGTGATTAAAAGCCATTCTGGTCGGTTCTAGTGACAGTAGACAGGCTGCAAAAATAATTGTACTGGAATTATATGAATGCATAGGAGTACTTATAGTATGACTGGGTATAGATATTTGGGTCAATGTATATGTTGATAGTAAGTCATAGGTTATTCATGCTTCTCTATTTCTCTGGGTACATTCATCAATAGACATAATTCTCTGTCTGCCTTCCTTTTGAGTATCTGCATAAGACAATTGATCAAACACATAAATTAAAAAATAGAAAAGTACCATGCAGCAAACAGAGAGTATCTGAGTGGAGCAAAAGAATCATGAGAAACATGACCAAGCAATCTAAATCAAGGGGCTCGACTCGTGCCAAAAATAAAATAATGGACATAGCCTGCAACAAGTCACAGCCATGTCACACATCAAACATGAAGCCAAATCAAAAGGGAAAAGTTGGAAACATGACCAAATCGACAACTATAACTACAAAACCAATTGGATCAGATGCTCACCACAACCGCATCAAATGTCGAAGCATCCATCTTGTGTTCCTCTCAGTTTGTGGCACGGTGCAATTTCTTGGGGCATTTTTTATAAGCCGCTAATCTGTAAAATATAGAATTCGAGGAGTGTCCCATGAAAACAAAAGTATTACTGCAGTTTTCAAGACTTAAATGGTGGGCTTATCATTTGGACAAGATGGAATTTTCTGAAGATTAGTTAAATCAAAGTTGTTTGTACTGTGTTTCTCAGAAAAAAAAATAGGTTTCATTAAAATTTATATTGATTGAAAGGAAAAGGGTATACCATCCAGCTCAACAACAACATTCAGATGTAAAAAATATAGGTTTCATTAAAATTTATATTGATTCGGATGAAACGAAGTTGTTGAGGAGATCCTCCTTCTTCAGCGTCGCCTCCAGCCTCGGCCGCCGCCTGCCCGTCGCTGTACAGGGCCATCATGGCCTCTGGCCGGCCGCCAAATCCCGATGAAACGGCGCTATGGAGGAGATCCTCCATCTCCAGTGCCGCTTCAGCCTCGGTCGCCATCCATCCATAGCTGTACAGGCCCACTGTGGCCTTTGACCGGCCAATCAATTTCATTGGAGCTCACACAAGCTTAGAGCTTCAAATGATTTATGAGCATACTGAAATTTATATGTACTCAGGTAGAAATAACATGTCTGAAGCATCTAAAAAATATATATATATGCACCAACAAAGAACAAATCCATTATCACTACCTTT
Organism: Lolium rigidum; assembly: GCF_022539505.1. Classification (NCBI taxonomy): domain Eukaryota; kingdom Viridiplantae; phylum Streptophyta; class Magnoliopsida; order Poales; family Poaceae; genus Lolium; species Lolium rigidum. The sequence continues at coordinate 145,165,184 of NC_061508.1, read as the reverse complement.
TGAATAAAAACATTATTAGTGAAAGGAACCAGACTATAGGCAAATATATTGATGCTAATTAAGCCTCAGTGGTTACCTTGTTATTTGCATTATCAAGAAGCTTGGCAACGGCTGCAAAAATTGCCAAAGCTAACACTAAATATAATATATGAAGAAAAAGTATTGTATGGTATAAAGCTAGTATATATGCAAGCTAATGGGCTATGATCGGGCTAGATATGATTCAGTTTACAGTGATGTAATGGCTAAGCGCAACGGTTTCAGCCGTCAAACGGCAGATATTTCCTTCAAAATCGCCAATTAAAATATGGGCAGTTTCTTTGCGTGTTCTCGCTTTCTATATGCAGATTCTTAGTACAACATTCAAAGGACACATTATCGACTTTACCGTAATTCAGTTATTCTAACCATTGTTGCAAGAAGAAATTTATTCTAAATTGTTATACATTTAAAGTGACACAAAATATTTATTCCAAATTCAGTTTTATCATAATGCTATCACCTTGCAATTAATTACCACTCAGTTATACATTCAACCAGATAAAATTTAACAAGAGGGACAATAATAGAAGCACTTTTGGCTTAGAACAAATCTAAATAAACATTTGGCTTAGAACATGAGTAACATAACAACGGATCAAGCAAAGCATGGGATGCATTATGCAACACCAGGCATGTACATGTCCGATAATGAACCTAAAAAGGAAAAAACACTAAAAAGGTCAATGTTTGAGTAGTTACGGCTCAAGTATCAAATTTATCAGCTATGTTCTTATGTTAACAGTATACCTTCGGTTTGTTCCATCATGCCAGGTGCCTCACCTCACCTTCTCAGTTCTTGTCGTTGTACAACCTCATTGTACATCTATTGGCGGATGTCCGGTGGCCTCGAACCTTGCTGCAAAACCTATCAACATTAAAAATAGAGGAAAATGCTACGTAAGCCTACCAACATGATATATATATATAGAGAGAGAGGAACCCGTGGGTCGAGAAGTTTTCCTTGAGGTCCATTGCGATGGATCGAGCCGTAAACAACATGTCCGGTGGCCCGAACCTTGCCGCAAAACCTATCAACATTAAAAATGGAGGAAAATGCTACGAAGGCAACAAACATGAGAGAGCGTACCACCGCAGGCACCTCATGCGGAGAGCGCACCAGTGAACAACAAGTAGGGTAGGCCAAGGCGCTTCAAAGCTGCTCCTCCTTGATGGATTAATCTTCTATTCCAGCCTGCTAGGATTTCCATCAAACGCCTTGCAGCCACATGTAAAAATGAATTTGCACAAACAAGAAAAGAGAGAGGAAATGAAGAGAAGGTTACCTGGGAAGTGGAAGGGAAGCGTGTTGGCTGCTACAAACACATCGAGCGACAAATATTGATCGGTTAAGGAATCAACCGAGCCCACAAAATACCAGGTTAATTCATCATAGATTCTCGCAACGAAACCGTAAGGTTTGAAGTGAAGTAATCACAACTTGTAGACCAAAACAAACCATGAAGTTTTCAACTAAATAAAATGTTAATGGCCCCATATGCAAACCAAAGCCAAGAGTCCGGCACTCGTTGCTCGCATAATCTAAAGGAGTGACTCAAACTCTTGCATGTATATAGATCAAACCAATCCTAATGAACTAAGGGGAAGAACATTAGCCCTCGAATCTCAGTCACAAATCAAGCAGAAAATAGAAGGAGGGGATTTTGGGTAGAAACCTGAACAATCGTTGTGAGCCATGTTGAATATCCCATCGATCCTCTGATCCAAACATACAGAGGGCTTGATTTGGATCACTGGAACTGGGGGAAGATGGCGACGGTGATGGGGACCTCAGCCGCCCGTCGCCGCTCGCTCCCAAGGCCGGCGCGGCTACCGGCCAGCCATGGCGACAAGGGGAGGTGGGGCTCACCGGCGCTGCTCCCAGCTGGGCATGGTGATGAATCGAGGCGGCGCTCGAGCCCAAGGTCGGTGCTGCTACCGGCCGGTGATGGAGACGGCAGGAGGCGGCGCTCGCGCCCAACATACCTTGGGGGCGGCGGCCTCCACCGGCGGCCCTGCTCCGTGCGCCCCGAGCCGAAGGTCGGTGCTGCTACCGGCCGGTGATGGAGACGGCGGGAGGCGGCGCTCGTGCCCAACATACCTTGGGGGCTGCGGCCTCCACCGGCGGCCCTGCTCCACGCGCCCGAGCTGCGCTCCCGCGGAGGGGATTGGGAGGAAGTGGGAGGTGCGCCGCGAGAGAGGAAGGGGGAGGGACGCGGGAGTTGGAGGCGATCTTCCGGCTCATCTCCTCCTCGCGGGAGGAGCCGGAGCGAGACCGGCGGCGCCGTGGGGAGGAGAGGCTCGCGTGGTGGCGGCTGGGATGGAGGCGCGAGGGAGAAGAGGAGAAGGCCGAATGGGTAGGGTTTGGATCGTGGTGGGCACCTTTTCCCCTCTCCTTCCCATTCTTTTCTTTTTCTCCTTTAGCTTAGCCAATCTCGCATCGACACGTGGCCTAAGCGTGGAAGGAGAAGCGAGGCGCTCGCCCAGCCGCGCCTGGTGGCATATCGTGGATGGTCTCTCCATGCCCCATGGGGGTGCAACAATTATACCTTTAGATCCTTTAAGCATGAGGTGGCATTGCTTAGGATGCAAGCTATGTAGATATTTTCATCCTATGTGGCATGGGTATTATCCTCTCTTGTGATTTGTTTTTGGAGAGCCAAGTGGCTTTTGTTACTAATTGTCTTATGAATGATCTTATGCTTATGGTTGAGTCACTATATCATATGTGATTGTATTTATATTATAATTGGGATCAAAATGTCAAGAATAAGAATTATACCCCAATTTTGAATGATGATGTTTAATTTCACCAAGGCATGATCATATGAGTTTCAAAGTACTCATAGTTTATTTTATTCAAATAGTTTGAACTATAATTCGTAATGTAAATGAATTTAGTTTTGTGATATTCCACATATTTAAATAGTTATGCTTAAAATAAGAATGTGGGGCTTTTATGCACTTAGGTCCTTGTGTTTTACCATATTTGGTAATTAGTTTTAAAGTGAATTCAATTATACCCCAAGGTAGTTGCTTAAATTTTAAGTGTTAATAATTTAGAGTTTGCTTCTTATCTCTTTGTTGGTTATATACCTCTCCCATCTCTAGGGTTTAATGATAAGCCTTTGTTGGGGTTAAGTTCAAGAGTTTAATTCAAGAAATACCATGAGGTTCATGGTAGGAATATTTATTTGTTAAAGACATGGAAAAGATAAGTGAAGAATGGTTTCTCCATTTATGGTTACTTGATTTCCAATTGAATAGATGTTCTTATGTTATGGCAAGGAATACCATGTTATGATCTTTTATGAGATCAAGCAATTGATCATTGAGTAAAGTGTTGTTGTGTTAATTTTAGTTCCATTTGATCTAACCCCTTAGATCAAATCATCTTTTCCCAAAACAAGATTTTAGCAAAGTCACATTGAGGTTTATAGCGCTTGACTTGATGAGCTACTTCAGTTCCACCAAGGTCAAGTGAAACTTTAGTTACTGTGACTGTTTTACTTTAAAGCGCGAAAATTACCCAGATTTTCTATGCATGAATGCAATGCACACATCTGTTTCCTCTATTCTTGTAACCCCAATACCTGGGATATTACAAACACTCAAAGTGTTCATCATATCAATCATATGATTCATGCTCTACCTTTCGGTATCACGTGTTCCGAGACCATGTCTGTACATGCTAGGCTCGTCAAGGCCACCTTAGTATCCGCATGTGCAAAACTGACTTGCACCCGTTGTATGCACTTGTTGATTCTATCACACCCGATCATCACGAGATGCTTCGGAACGACAAGTCTTGGCAACAGTGCTACTAAGGATGAACACTTTATTATCTTGATATTTTAGTGAGGGATCATCTTATAATGCTACCGCCGCGATCTAAGCAAAATAAGATGCATAAAAGGATTAACATCACATGCAGTTCCTATGTGATATGATATGGCCCTTTTGTCTTTGCGCCTTTGATCTTCATCTCCAAAGCACGGACATGATCTCCATCATCTTCGGGCATGATCTCCATCATCGTCGGCGTAGCGTCAAGGTCAATGGCGCCGTTTTCATGATTGTCCTTCATGTAGCAACTATTACACCTACTTTGAAATACTACTCAACATGAAATATAAAGACAACCATAAGGCTCCTGCCGGTTGCCACAATACAATAATGATCATCTCAACATATTCATCATCACATTATGGCCATATCACATCACCAAACCCTGCAAAAACAAGTTAGACGTCTCTAATTTGGTTTGCATATTTTACGTGGTTTAGGGTTTTCGAGAGAGATCTAATCTACCTACGAACATGAACCACAACGTTGATACTAATGTTGTCAATAGAAGAGTAAATTGAATCTTCACTATAGTAGGAGAGACAGACACCCGCAAAGCCTCTTATGCAATACAAGTTGCATGTCGAACGAGGAACAAGTCTCATGAACGCGGTCATGTAAAGTTAGTCCGAGCCGCTTCATCCCACTATGCCACAAAGATGCAAAGTACTCAAACTAAAGATAACAAGAGCATCAATGCCCATAAAACCATTGTGTTCTACTCGTGCAACCATCTATGCATAGACACGGCTCTGATACCACTGTAGGGATTCGTTGCATAGAAAACAAAAAAAATTTCCTACCGCGAACACACAATCCAAGCCAAGATGCAATCTAGAAGACGGTAGCAACGAGGGGATGATCGAGACTCACCCTTGAAGATTTCCAAAGCCTACAAGATGAGGCTCTTGTTGCTGCGGTAGACGTTCACTTGCCGCTTGCAAAAGCGCGTATAAGATCTTGATCACGGCGCCACGAACGGGCAGCACCTCCGTACTCGGTCACACGTTCGGTGTTGATGAAGTCGACGTCCACCTCCCCGTTCCAGCGGGCAGCGGAAGTAGTAGCTCCTCTTGAATCCGGCAGCACGACGGCGTGGTGGCGGTGGTGGTGGAGAACTCCGGCGGAGCTTCGGTAAGCGTGCGTGAGAGAAGGAGGAGTGGGGCGGCTAGGGTTTGGGGAGAGGGGGGCGCCGACCACTTAAGGGGTGCGGCCACCTTGTGGTGTTGGGGTAGCCGGCCCCCTCCCCTTGGCCCTCATTATATAGGTGGAACACCCAAGAGTTGGTCTACAAGTCTTCGAATAAGACCTCAAACCAAAACCTTCCATATGACATGAAACCTACCCAAGCTAGGACTCCCACTAGAGGTGGGATTCCCACCTTCCCTTGGGAGGGGGTGGCCGGCCACCTTAGGTGGAGTCCACCTGGGACTCCAAAGTGACTTTCTTCCGGAATATTCTAGAACCTTCTAGAACCTTCCATAAATGCACCGGATCATTTTCAAACTTATAAAATGACTTCCTATATATGAATCTTATTCTCCGGACCATTCCGGAACTCCTCGTGATGTCCGGGATCTCATCCGGGACTTCGAACAAATCTTCGAACTCCATTCCATATTCAAGTTCTACCATTTCAACATCAAACCTTAAGTGTGTCACCCTACGGTTCGTGAACTATGCGGACATGGTTGAGTACTCTCTCCGACCAATAACCAATAGCGGAATCTGGAGATCCATAATGGCTCCCAAATATTCAACGATGACTTAGTGATCGAATGAACCATTCACATACGATACCAATTCCATTTGTCACGCGATATTTTACTTGTCCGAAGTTTGATCATCGGTATCACTCTATACCTTGTTCAACCTCGTCTCCTGACAAGTACTCTTTACTCGTACCGTGGTATGTGGTCTCTTATGAACTTATTCATATGTTTGCAAGACATTTAGACGACATTCCACCGAGAGGGCCCAGAGTATATCTATCCGTCATCGGGATGGACAAATCCCACTGTTGATCCATATGCCTCAACTCATACTTTCCGGATACTTAATCCCACCTTTATAACCACCCACTTACGCAGTGGCGTTTGATGTAATCAAAGTACCTTTCCGGTATAAGTGATTTACATGATCTCATGGTCGAAAGGACTAGGTAACTATGTATCGAAAGCTTATAGCAAATAACTTAATAACATGATCTTATGCTACGCTTAATTGGGTGTGTCCATTACATCATTCATATAATGATATAAACTTGTTATTAATAACATCCAATGTTCATGATTATGAAACTAATCATCTATTAATCAACAAGCTAGTTAAGAGGCTTACCAGGGACTCATTGTTTGTTTACGTATCACACATGTATCAATGTTTCGGTTAATACAATTATAGCATGGTATATAAACATTTATCATAAACATAAAGATATATAATAATCACTTTTATTATTGCCTCTTGGGCATATCTCCAACAGGTAGGACTCCACAGCCCGCTGGGGCAACGCTCCATCACCGGGAAGGTCGACATCTGAGAGGAGGGTCGGGGGCAATGGGGTTCTCGACTTCGTGTCCGGCCGGGAGGAGCAGTACCCACGCGGCCTCCTTCATAACTCGATCCACGCGGAGGAGGGGAGGGTCGTGGACTCGCAGGCCTGGTCCTGGTGCCCTGACTCCACGAGGAGTGCGGGTTAATGAAGTAAAAAGTTCAAGGGTGTGTTTGTAAAATTCACTTTCAGACTTTTTTTCGCATCTGAGGGAGTATCGAAGGTATACAAACTTTTGTACTAAATCACCGAACACTTAGTATAGATCGGAGGGAGTAGTACTTTAACAAAGACTAGTAACGTGCTGCACGTCGCAACATATTTAATTTTAAAAAATATTTTTGTATTTTATTTATTTAGTATGCTAGTTGTTAATACTCTTTTTTTCCAAAATTAGTTAGACATAGTACAGTTTGACTTTTGAAAAACTAATACGGCTTATAAGAAGGAATGGAAGAAGTAATAACATGAGATCGTAACAACTAATTTTGTTAATTCATATGAAATATAAGTATAACCTATTACAAAGTTACACAACTTTTTTATGGACAACTCAATGTGAGTATGTATATTTTTGTAATTAGATGGCTAAAACATATTAAGGGTCTCTCTCACACAGGGTGGCCCGCGCATTTGTATGCGAGACTATCTATATGTATAGTTTGCTGCCGCAACTTTTCAATTTACAAAAGCATTATTTGGTATCTATATAATTTAATACTTTGATAATTTTATTTTTATGTAAGTCACACAATTGTAATGTTAGATTTTATAGCAATGTTAAATATTTTCTTGTATTATTTATCAGAATGAAGAGTATGCTCTTTATTATTCCTATCCAGTAATTTAAATTAGTATGTTTGGAAAATTTAACTACGGTTTCACTATACTCTTAGATATTTTTATTCCCTTCTTTTGGTTTACAGGTTCATTTAAATTACCCGGCTTAAACATCTTTTGTCGATTTATTTAGTTTGATTTTCGTTTGCATCCACCAATTTTTTTTGGCGATTTCTTTATCTATTTTCTATCTTCTCCCTACTCTTCACAGTTCAGTATTTAGAATAGAGTTTTACTTAACTCATAAGTTGACTTTTGATCATTTTATGGTTTAGACACAATTTCCTTCTAGCCTCGTTCTTTCAATTTACATTATCCATTATTTGAAATACTAATAAAATAGCTCATCATGGTCAACTTTTTCCAAATTTTCACATACATATTACTTGTATTTTATCCAACCATTTTTATCACTTATTTGTTCAGTACATGCTCAGGTGGAAACCACCTGGTAAAAGTCCTTCGTCAAATGTGGGACCACTGTGTAAGAGTAAATCAGGCACGGAAGAAAGTAAGAATCACTCGTCTCTACATCTCTCTTGTGAAAAGCAAGTAAGAAAAATATACTTTATGTTGCGAAACACAGTGAGTTGACTCTGCCCAATCTCCCAATCCATTTGCTCTGCCATGTATCTTTAAAGCTTACCGGGCCATGCTCTTAAGAAGGCGAGACTTGACCAAGTAGGAGGCACGCTGGAGCAGCAGATATGGCCGTCGCTGATTTGGAATAGCAGGAGAGGCCTTCACAGTTATGGTTGCTGCTGCGGAGGCGCCCGGTGGCACTCAGCTTGCTGAGCAATGCCGGGAGCGTCCATGCTGCGGGCAGGTCGATCTGCAAAGGGCGCAGCTACGCCAACCTGACCACGCAGGAGCCGAGCGGAGCGCCACCGCGTTCGCGTCCCACGGCTCGATCTGAAGACCGCAACGCAGCTCGTGTCAGCAGGTAAGGTGGTGGAACATGCCGCTTTGCTCCAGTCTCACCCTGCACGGTTGCTTCTACCTTTCTCGTGTTGGGATTGCAACGGGATGGAGGCGGTGGTGCGTTGTGAAAAGATGAAGGAATGGTGTCTAGCTAGTACGGAGTACAAGAGAGCAGGCCGCCGGCAACAGGTCTTATTAAAAAAAATCATGAGCGCTATAGTATGTAGAGCTATGGGGAAGGAACGCGCAGCTTCCAGAATATGCGCTCGCGGGAGAGAGCGGGAATTAAAGAGAAGTGGCGAATCCAGCTGCTTATAGCTAGGCTTATAGAATTCCTCAGGTGGGATCTAATCATCAGCTGCTTAGTTAATAAATGGGCATTGTCAAGCATGGCCAACAACACTAGTACTACTGCTAGAGTATTTATCTATAGCTAGGCTTTGGCATTTTAAATTTTTGCTGAAAATTTGAGCTGCCCATAAAATTCTGAAAAAAATACAGAAAATCAAGCGTAGTAATACAAGACTACTGTTCAATTTGGCTGCTGTTAATTGGATCTAGTATATACGATGACCCTACTTCTGCAGGTGTCCGTGTGCTTTTGTTTTGTGATATGACTTCTGCCTGTATCGACTTTGGTCTTTATCTTTCTTTTTTCAGTTGAGTTCCAGTTTAACTATCTAGTTACCGATCGATCTGCCGATTATATATGTACCTGGGTGATCAAATGAGCATCATGACCAGTTTGTATTAGTGGGTGCAACAAAAAGATTTGAAGATGCAGGTTTTTTTTAAGCAGAAGATCTGTTGGCTTAGTTAGACTGGTGAGGCTTGGGTTTCAGAGAATTGCTCTTAGTTAAACTAAACTGGTGAGGCTTGGGTTTCAGAGAATTGCAACAGATCAGCTATATGCTTGATTTCTTGGGAGGCATGCATGGTATTTGGTGACTTCTTCAGGATCTCTATAGATGGTGCATACGTACTCTATTATTGGCAACTAGGTCAAGGCGTAGCTCAACGAAGACGATGATCGACCTCACTCGAATAGGTTTTACGCTGCGTACAGTTGCAGAATTTTCTGATCTTCCCTTTATTCAATTGGATGTTCTTCCCTTTATTCAACTGGGATACTAAAGCAAAGACATGTCGTGAACATATCTCAGGCTTGTTGGTTTATTTCCTAACATGAAGAAAAGTGAGTCTCGCAGAACTAAATTTAAACCTACACCTAACATTGCAGCAGAGTTAACTGGTGAACAATATTCGGATGAAACAAGATCAAAACGCCCTGCTGCTAAATTGGGCATAGCTAAATACTAGCTCAAAACTAGCTAGCTATCATGGATTCATGGGATGGAAGGCGTGATCCACACCGGCGGCGTGTAGGTGAAGCTGCAGTACTGCTGGCGGGTGAGCCCCCAAATCCATGCACCGTGCCGTCCTTCGGTCCTTGAGGCTGTACACTCCGACGGCCAGAACCTCCTTGCTGCTGCACACCACGGCGTCGTCAACAATATATCCGTCCCTCTCGTCTTCATCATCGCTGTAATCCATGTCATTGTCGTGCTTGCGCAGTGACGCCTCCCAAAGCTCGTTGTCCGCATAGTAGACACACCCGGCTTCCATGTCCGTGTGCCCCACCTTGGGCATGCACATTGAGTTGTTCACCCCGACGAACAGCACGGCGTTGCCGATGTCACCCATCTCCTTCCACTGCCCGTCGTCGCCACGTGCACCTTGAACGCCCACGTAGAAACTTTTTCATTTTCTATGCTACGAATCACCATCGCCAACATGCTAGATGACTTCTGCTTTAAAGGTTTGAATTCCTAGCCAACAAAAGGAAAAGGATTTTCTCCTTTCATCCGTTCGTTATGCTTACAACTCCTTAATAAGGTGCATAAAACAATCTGAACCTAGTATCGTTCTTTGCCACTGCTTGTGTCTTGTACTTCATATCTTTACCGCATTCTTCTTCTAACATTCAATGACCAGTGCTTGATACCAATTTGAGAGGGCTGGTTCACTTGTACTCCCCTGTGTGTGTCCGCCGGTAATGACTTTGGTCTCGATCATACTTTTGTATAGTTTTTTTTCATATTTGACTACCTAGTTACCAATTGGATTGCAGAAGCAACATAAAGCTTCAGACTGTTTAAATGAGCTGCAGATATCAACATGAAGCTTCAGTGATGACCATTTTATAAGTGAAATCATCTCATTGTACTAAACATTTTAGATTGAATTGCAGAAGCATGAAAGAACTGAAACATCAGTCATTTGATAACCTGCATGTTTGTATGGGAGAAAATAAGAACATTGTTATTGCAAACTCTGATGAACACATGCGAATTGGACACAGTGAGCACATGAAGGCAGCGGTTTTGGCGGTCTGTGAAGAATGCAGGTTTTCTCCTCTCTAAACCATCTTCGATCCGCCATTAGCACGAACAGCTGAATGAGTCCACACGCAAAGGCGAACGTGCTTATTTCACTGAAGAAACTGTTAATCGAAGAAACCGAAGAACTAGAACTAACATTGGGCATATAGCTAGTTAACTCAAAACAGACCTAGCTAAGCTATCATGGGATGGAAGGCGTGATCCACACCGGCGGCGTCGGGGTGAAGCCACGGTAGAGCTGCGGCCCGAGTGCGTCAATCTTCTTCACTGTGCCATCCTTGAGGCTGTACACCCCGGCAGGCCGAATGTCAACATAGTCGTCATCGTAATCATCATCCCTATACTTGATGTCCTTGTTGCCCTTGCGCACCGCCGCCTCCCAGAGCTGGTCGTCCGTGTAATAGACGCAGCCGGCCTCGATCTCCGGCCGTCTCATCTTGGGCACGCACAACGAGTTGTTCAGCCCGACGAACAGCGCGGCATCACCAATGTCCCTCGTCTCCTTCACTGTCCGTCGTCCCCGAGGACGTGCACCTGAAACGAGCACGTCCACGATTTGTTCCAGAGGTACCCCCTCTCCTTGGTCCAGCACTTGACCACCACCATCAGCCTCCCGTCCGGCGCCGCCGCCAAGTACTTGTGCGATGACATGCCTTCTCCAACGATTGCCAGCAGCCTTGGCGCGATGGCCGTGCTCGTGTACGTGCCGGACCCCGCGTCGCGCTCCCACGCCTCCACGACGCCCGAGTAAGAGACGGAGTGGAACCGGCCGTCGTGGTGCATGGCGTCCTCGACGCCGTCCCGGGACCGTTCCACCCTCCACGCGCCACCGTCCTCCACCGCGGCGACCGGGGCGCCGAAGATTTCGCTCAGTATGAGCATCGCTTCGTGCCTTCCGGCTCGCCCGATGGAGAGGACGACTTTCCGATAGAACCGCGTGCGCAAGTCGTCGCCGCCGGTGTAGGTGATCCCCCCGTGCCCCTCAGCCCCCCAGCAGTTGTCCCCGAACGGCGGCCCGCCGCCGAACCGGGCGGTCAGGAACCGCTTCACCAACACGCTGAAATGGCCGCGGCTGTCGTCGCCGGGCACGAAGACGCCCATGGTGGCGATGTCTGGGAGTGCGTGCTGCTCGCCGGTGGCGGGGTTGACGAGGTGGATCTGGCCCCGGCTGTCGCCCGTCGCGAGCCACCCGTGGGAGGAGCCGAGGACTTTGTAGTCGCGCAACGCGGGGTCCGGAGCGCGCACGGTGGCGGCACGCCGATCAGCGAGGGAGAAGAGAGTGGCGGTCGCTGGGTGGTTCTCCTTGTTGTCGCAGGGGAGGTGGAGCCATGGTGTGGGAAAGCTGAGTACGTCGTCGCCGGATGCGGCGAAGACCGTGGCGAAGGCGATGCGGTCGAGGAACTCCAGCCGGTCGTGGATGTTCGCTAGCAGTTCCGGCGGGAGGTTTCCGGGGCCGGCGGACTGACTTTGCTTGGCGGCGTCGTCCTTGCTTCCGGCCATTGGCGCTCCGCTCGTGCTCATTATAGCTAGACTAGATAGATCGGGCGGAGCAATGCAACCTGATATAGAGATCCAGAGATAGACGTGTGTGTAGGGGTTCTCAGATCGGATACGGACCGTGTGTAACTCCATCACGTGTCACGTCATAACGGAAATACAGCCTCCGCTAAGGAAGTTCAGTTACTCTGTACCGTCCAAACTAAGCAAAAAAGTGTACAAAGAGTCCCCTAAAAGAAAGTATACGAAGAGTTTACGAGTTTATTTGGCATCTGCTTGAGGAAGGTTTGGAAAAGTTTTTTAAAGGTGTATCGTACACACTACCACGAAGCAGCTCCCCTCACATCTTCCTCTCCTGGCGACCGAGGGAGCGAATCCCTCCATTATTCTCCTCCTCCTTGCCCCTGGAGGCGCCCACCGGGGTAAGCCCGAGACGCTGGTGATGGGGTGGCGGGGATCTGGGCTCTTGGCTCCCAGCGCAGTGACTAGATGGAGGAACGCTACGCTGGGCTCGCCATGGCTGATGCAGCTGATCGGTGGTTCTGTGCTCCGACGGCTTGGCCTTAGGTAAGGGTGGTCTTTGCCGGTAGCGGCCTTGGTGAGAGCTCGCACTGCTGGAGACATGTCCTTCGGCCCCGGTCCGTAAGGGGCTTTAGTTTTGATTGGCCGACCGGGACTAAATAGGCGGGACTAAAGATCAAACATTTAGTCGCGGCCCGATTATCAGCCGAGACAAAAAGCCCTCCACGCACGCGCTGGGGCGAAGGACCTTTAGTCCCGGTTTGTAACACCAACTGGGACTAAAGGCTATTTTGTCAAACAAAAATTATCCATTTATGTTTCTAATTATTTTTCACTCCTTCTTTTTTCTATTTTTTTAGAATTTCTATTATTTTAGTTATTTGACAAGTTTATTCTCTAACTATACTTAATCTCTAGTAAAAAATTAATTACTCGTGGTCAAATTTCCTGCTCGATCACCCATCATCCGACTACTCCAGCACTAGCACGCTTAACTTTCGAGTTTCTTTCCGTCCCGCCTCCAAGTGCTTCGCGCGCATGTTATTGATACTAGTATCGTATCAATCCTATTAACATGTTGATCGATATCATACTTCATTATTATTTGAATTCCAAATAATTCTTTTAACAAACAAAAGTAATGATGTAATAATAATCTTCAATAACTAAATAAACATTACTGAATATGTAGCTAATTTTCTAATTTAGATTATTTTAAATTTTTTAAATTGTTTAAATAATTTTTTTTTCCAAACCTAAAACCTGAAAAATTGAAAATCTAAAAATTGGGTAACCTCCTTTATGGTTAAGTAATAGTAATCTTTATGACGAAATGCATTTATTTATTTAAAATTTAAAAAAATAAAAAAATTGAATTTCTGGCAAAAACTAAAATCTTCCTACTTTCATATTCCATTTGAGAATTTTGAGAATCCAAAAATTTCGGATTTAACTTTTTCCCACGATCATTTTGATATATTATACGGGTTTTTTCGACGTCGTATGTGTAATATCCCAGGTAATGGGGTTACAAAAATAGAGGAAACAGATGTGTGCATTGCATTCATGCATAGAAAATCTGGGGAATTTTCGCGCTTTAAAGTAAAACAGATCCACGATGACTCGAAGTTTCACTTGACCTTGGTGGAATTGAAGTAGCTCATCAAGTCAAACGCTATAAACCTCAATGTGACTTTGCTAAAACTTTGTTTTGGGTAGAGATAAAGTGATCTAAGGGATTAGATCAAATGGAATTAAAATCAACACAAGAACTAATTAATCAATGATCAATTGCTTGATCATACAAAAGATCACAACATGGTAATCCTTGCCATAACATATGAACATCCATTTAATTGGAAATCAAGCAACAATAATTGGAGAAACTATTCTTCACTTATCTTTTCCATGTCTCAAACTAATCTATGATCCAACCATGAACCTCATGGTAATCATTCCATTTTAACATTGGAATAATAACAAGGAGATCCACTCAAGAAATATATATCCTTCTCTATTCCATATTTTTATACAACCCTAGAGAGGTGAGAGTTCTATAACAATCATTAGAGAAGCAATAACAAACCTTGAGCTAAACCTTGGATATACATCCAAGTATTCGGATCATCATCTCTAAGAGAAACCCTAGGATATCATCCAAGACCATTCCTAGAGAGATAAACCAACTTAGTTAGACAATTGAATCTTTAGCTTAGCTACCTAAATAAATATTAGGAGTACACCATAAACCCTAGAATAACTGTTCTTAAATGGGAGAGCTTAATCTATGGTGTTATACTAAAGCTAGTTGAGGCAATACCTGAATTTGAGGAAGAGAACTATCCATATACCAGATGACCATATCATCATTGTTTGAATAGAACCCTAGCAGAATATCTCGGGCATTCTCTTGGGATATAAACTAATAAGGCAACCATAGTAGTCCCATACAAGAAGGTTAATTAGAAGTGCTATACCTTGATTGATCAAGACCATGCTTGATCATGGAAGAGAGAACTCATTTAATGAGAGATCCCTAGGAATCCAAACCTTGATCATTATAAATTGAGTGATGATCATAAACCCTAAGAACTTGAGGTAGAGATATTAAGAACAAGTGGATCATGCTTAATCCATGATCATGCTCTTGGGGCATGTGAGGATAAGTTAAACCCTAATAGTATAAATAGATATCATTCACCACATGAAATCATAGGGAGGTAATTAATAAGCAACCCTAAACTTATATTCCAACCTTTACTTGTGAACCACTTGGTGATCATAAGTAGAATTCTACCACATTTACATTCCACCTATTCTTCACTTAAAAAACCACATGAAAACCTCTAGAGTCAAACTCTATACTTTATATGGTGAGAAACCTTCCATCCATATGACCAAAGTTAACTATAAAAAGAATTATTACCAATGTAGTTACTTTAATGATAAATTGGGGATAATCATATATAGAAGTTAATTGGTAGAAGATAAAACCAATTCTCAAATCCTTAGTAATTAGAGAAGCACATAAGGTATTAAGCAAGTAACCTTATCATGGTTAGGGGAGATTAACCCTAGCACATGCAATATGGTGTTATCTCATCTCACAACCTAGAATTAAACCTCAACCCTAGTTTATGTATCACTATGGTGATCATAATACAAACCAGACCATAATTGAGATTTGAACCAAGTACCATTAGGTGATTATAATTAGAACCCTAGAATTGCTCATTAGCTAAATTTTATGCTTCACTAATTAACCCTAAGAAACATCTAGTGCTTAAACTCATAATTAAATCCATGTGTGGTGATCAACCACTTATCTCTGTAAATAAAGCCTAACCTTGAGGAGAGTAATGCATACTCTAGGATTTTTAAGTTATATTTAAAATATAGTACTTATACTAACCTTGAATTTGGGTTATAATCAAACCTACAAAAACCTAAGAAAATGTTGCTCACATGAAATGCCAGTGATTAATTCCTCAAATGAAAACCAAGACATAGTAACAATCTCTGAAATACCTTGAGATGAAAGTATAAACTCTCATAATCCTTAACAGAATTGATTGCATAATAAAAAGTGAATTAAAGTAAAAATATAAGTTTATGTCCAAATGTTATCTTGAATAAGTTCACAAATATGCAAGTAATTTAATATAAAATATGAATTCAAAATAGAATAGTGAAGCAATAGTCAGTATACTAAATCTTGAATGAATTATCATAATTACCAATTATTTACAAACAGTATTGAATTCAAATATGAATTCAAATAGTAAATATAAAACAGAACATGATAATAAACAGAAAAGAAAAGAAAGGAAGAAAAACCTACCTGGACTTACCTGGCCGAGCAGCCCATGGTGTAGCCCAACACCACAACCCAGCACTGGCCCAAGTCACAGCCCAACAAGCCACCCATGTACCCCTTCGCCAAAATAACAGAGGGAGGAGTCATCCTCATCCTCTTCGTGCGCATGGAGGACAGCACGACGGCGTGCTCCTCTTCCCTTCGTCGCTGGCGGCTCCTCCTCGACCGACGGCGTGACAAGGCGCGCCCTGGCGCCATATAAAGACCCGCAACGAACCCTAATCCTCGAGTTTCTTCCTCCTCTCCAATTTTTTCCCATACCGAACTCTGGCTCCGTCAGTGTCCATTGCCGCCGGCGATAGAGACCTCCCCGAGCCACGGCGTGGTCACCATCGTCACCGAGCACCCTCTTCTTGCTCAACCCACGCAAGGAATCGAGCCAAAACCTCCTGCAGCATCCCCATCGAGCTCATCGTTTCCGGTGGCCGGAGGTGCCGATTCCGGCGAACCCGACCACCTCTGGTCTCGCCGCCATGCTCATCATGCTCAGGGTGAGTCACTGATGCTCAAGCGCCTCTTAGCCCTCTCGATTGCTCGCTGTATCGTCACCGCGCCGTTAACCCGTGAGCACCACCGTGCGGCATTGCCGGCGAGCTTGCTCCGGCGAACATTAGGAGGCGGCGCTGCTACCAGTGGATTCACTACGACGCGCTGGTTCAAATGGAACCAGTTGCTAGTCCGCGCGTGGCCGGAATCGTCGCCGCCGGCGACGTCTGCCCGCCGGCCACCGTGTCCATCTCCACGTCAGTGGTTTTGACTCGGTCAAATCCTGCGTGGCAGATGAGGTGGACACGACCCCACCTGTCTGTGTCCCTGGGTAGCAGTAGCCTTGGTACATTTAGTAGTTTCCAGTTTTATTTCAAATTAGATAAATTGCTGAAACTTTACAAGAATTTAGAAAATTCATATAAACTCAGAAAAATGAAAATAAGATATCAAAATTCTTATAAAAGAAAATTCTATACAATAAAAATATAAAATGAAATTTTTATTTTCAATAAAAATTTAATTATTTAATACTTATTATTTAAGCCTTAATTTTAATTCTAAATTCAATTAAAATTCAATAATTAGTAAAATTTTCCAAAAGTAAATAAAAACCAGTAAATAAATGAAGAAAACATTAAAACTAATTTTCTTTATTTGTTATTTTGTTAAAACATTATTAGAGAGATTTAAACCCTGATTAATAATTACCCTAATTATTAATTATTTAAAAAATGATAAATGCCAAATTCAATATTATTTTTATTTAGAGGTTATTAATAACTTCAAATTCAAAATGAAGTTATTAACTTATGAACTAAATAGTAATTATGCAACCCTAGTTCCATATGATAGAAAATTAGGAACTCATCATTTCATGTGTAATCCTAAAACCCTAATGCCATTTAGAACCTAGTTCCATTATTACATGTGAACCCTAAATTGCCTCTAAACCTAAACCCTAAGTTAGAACATGTGATCATGATACTTTCCTTTCAAACATAGAACTATAATAGCAACTAAATAATTGCCATGACCACATAAAATGTAAGAACCCTATCACTAGTTAATTGCTATGCTAATTCTCATTTAAATCAAACTTGTTGATCTAGTAGGATCAACCAAGTGTAAACCCTAGATCCTATTACCCAAATCCATCACCCTTATTCATTCCTACTTAGCATCACACCATTGTGATGAACCTCAGGAGCAACTATGCCAAAACCTGAGCATTACCTAACCATATTCCACTAAACCCTACTAGTATTGGATATTTATCAACCATCCTATTCAAGGAGCCAATTACTCTTTACTTAATCGAACCAACAGTAAAACCTAGACCACTTCAACCTTAATTGATATACTTCTTATTAATTAAGAAGTATGTTCTTCAAAAGTTATTCTTTTGAAGAAAATAAGGAATCATCATCAACCCTGCTTATAAGGACCTATAAACCCTAGCCAGCTATCACTAGCAAGATAAACCAACCTTGACAACAACCATGTATAATGAATTGCTTAGGATGCCTAGGCTTATCTCAACGTTACAAGCCCTAGTTGTTGATGAATCCAACTATGTTGTGATCCATCTTATACTTACTCCAGAAACCACTTGGAACTAGAATAACTTATAGCAACCCACAAACCTAATTACCATACTTGTTCTTTATCAAATTACATGTTCTTCAAAAGTTATTCTTTTAAAGTATAGGATAATCAATCATTAACCATGCCATATAGTACTAAAACTGACCACTGTTCCTTACTTGTTAACATTATGCCAATAATCATTCTCTTTGTGATCAATTGATTACTATGCCTTATTATCTACCTGTTTATAATACCAAGTAATCACACCTGAATAAGAACCTTGTTTGCGAATCACTCTAAAAGTGCAACACACCCTGAACTAATCAATACAACTCACTAATCCTAAATCATCGGGGTTAGGTCACGCTTAGAGCGATTGCATCTCATACTTATGCATTAATGCATCCTTGCCAATCTTTTAAACATCGTCCTTACCGGACGATGATGCTATTTCAGAATTTCAAGAAAGGCAAGTTCATCACTTGCTCATGTCATTTGAGTATTTCTATCAAATTACTTGCAAAGTATTATGGTTATCACTATTGCATAAAAATCAAAACCACTACTTTCATAACTATGAATATGACTATGTGGTGGGCAATGGAACCATGGATTGTGTTGATATGGTGGAGGTTCCATTGCACGGGTTTATATCCATCTAGGATTAAACAACAAATGTCGCCAGTGATTCTTGTGCCGTAATACCCGTGTTAACCATAAGATCCGGAGTGGGACGGAGTAGTCAAAAGTGTTTCCACCTCTCGTTCATCAACGGATGCGCTTTACCGTAGTACACTTGTGATCCAAGGGGCAAGCGGTGAGGCCGGGGAGTCCTAAGTCCCCACGGCATTGTCCGTAGTACACTTGTCGCCCGAAGGAGCAAGCGGTGAGGCTGGGGAGTCCTAAGTCCCCACGGTATTGCGGTCTATGATGGGTTGCAGCCACCGGCGTAGGAGTGTATGGTAGAGCCCAGCACTGTTGTCGTGATCGGGGTCCACCTTGAAATATACAGGAATAATGGGACCGACGTGGACCCAGGGTCGGCGCATGCAACAAAGGGTGGGTGTTCGAGGTAGCGGAGGAACATGATTGGCTAGACCTTATACCGGGCCTCACACCAAAGGAAGTGTGGACGAGAACTAGACTCGGTTGGCACCAAGGTTAAGATCTCTTATGGGTAAAGCAACACACCTCTGCGAGTGTAAAGAACCGTGACCTGTCACTCCCTGTTCCGGGATATGGAACTGCGAACGCTGCCGGAAAGGAGCTCCATGAAGTTCTAGTAAACCGGTGAAGGCTGACGGACATAGTTCTTCTGAATAAAAGCAACCTCTTGAAGAAATGGTTATCAAAACCTGCATTCTTATTAGACTTTCTGGTCTAATGTTGTAGCTAGTGCATTAAACACCTCTTTCCTATAATGAACTTGTTGAGTACGCTCGTACTCATCCCACTCTTAAATCCCCTGCTTAGATATGGAGGCAATGAAGGAGGGTCTACCGTGCAACTCGAAGACAGAGGAGTCTACAAATACTTCAAGGGGACAGGAACCTGCCGGAAGAGTCAAACACCACAACTACCATGGAGAAAACCTAGAATAAGTAGTAGAAGGGAACTAGCTTCCTAAATCTAGCTCCTATTTAGCTAGAATCTACTCTTAGCCTCTATAGCTAGGTAAATACTCTACAAATAGAGTTCGTGATAGGATTAGACTACGAGTCTTTCTTACCGGAGTTTAATTGTAGTTTTACCTCATTGTAAAGTAGGAGGTCTGTGATGATCTTATGTAACAGAGTCAATGTTGTAATTCTATAGACATGCCTTGGACCCGCATATGTTTCGTTGTACCACTCGAGCGATATAATACTAGTGGAACGGTGTTTCATTGGTGTTATATCGGACTTGCATACTACACCATGCGAGTGGTATGCCGGGTCACCACAGTTGGTATCAGAGCAAATGCTTTGACCCTAGGATTAAAACCCTTTAAAGGAGACCTATAGGATTGGTAGTGTCTATAGGAAGTTGTCCTAGGTGAACCAAGTATTCTTATGACTTGAGATGGATATTCACTTGAGAATAATCCTGACACACTTGAGTCAACCTTTCCTATCTATCTTTCCTAAGTGAAGATAGTTAGCTAATCCCAAAACATGTAGCACATCAATAAGTCCTTAAAACAATAGATGAGTAGATCACAGTTGGTATACAATACATGGTAGTCCAAAGAGAGGATACAACCATAAGGAAGATATCCTATTGGAAGATGTGTACCAACACATGATATGGTTAAATAAGAATTACTCAGACCTGCACTAGAAGTAATATCAAGTGATGAAGATAATTAAGATATCCTAATAGAAGATGTAGACCCAGACAAGTAATCAGGTAAGTAAAATTTATCTAAACTTGTGAAACAACTGATAGTAAGTGATACAAACAAGTGAAATGAGTAGTATAGACCATGATGAGTCAATCATGGGAAATAAGGAAGAGAGACAGGAATAAAATATGCCTACTTACA
This sequence comes from Lolium rigidum, assembly GCF_022539505.1. Lineage (NCBI taxonomy): Eukaryota > Viridiplantae > Streptophyta > Magnoliopsida > Poales > Poaceae > Lolium > Lolium rigidum. The sequence goes on along the minus strand of NC_061508.1, from coordinate 145,144,587 downwards.
TGGTAGAGGCAGAAATCATATATGATTCACCTGAGAATCATTATGTGATGGACTAGAACCTCATAATTAATTAATAGGAGTACAATAAGAAGCCTAGTGCAAAACAATAGTGTAATAATTGTATTCCAAAAATATGGGAAGTGTGCCAAGCACATCACGACCACATGTTTATAGTAGAAACACTTGAAAGTATAGGAAATATATCCTAATAAATATGTATTCAGAGTAACCATATTAGAACTAGTGGTATCATACAAAATAGTCCTCAATAGCACTTATATATGGTAAAATACTTTGTTAGTACTTCCAAACAAAACTAGGTTAAACCTAAATATCCTAGACCCCGTTGTTTCAAGTTTATCTCATTGCAAATGTGCAATTAAGGTAAATGTTGAGACAAATAGTAGAATCCCACATATTCGTGCTAAGTATCACGACATAAACCTATCTTATGTGGTGTTATATACTACACATCTCAACTCGATGTTTCGAGATGTCTTACTCAACTAGTATATTCGGACTTATGATGGTGTGTATTATATACACAAAGCTGAATCTTCTTGGATTTTATTGGATTTTCATTGATTGACTAGATCCATACATGAAGTTCGATTTTGATATGCAAATGCATGTTGCAATATCAAGTTCTGACTTGATGTTATAGATCTAGAGGGTAATAGTATTCGTGTGAGGAAGCGACGAATTCTGGAAGATTTCGAAGACAAGATGAAGGTTCATCGGAGAAATGAAGTAAAGTTGTGGGAAGTAACCACAATACTCTGAAGGAAGTACAATCAGTTGCTCATGCTTACCTCAATAGAGGAGTACTTTAGTACGGAAGAAGCATGAAGGTGAGAAATCTGGTGATTATGGTGAAGCTCAAGCAGATCCATAGTCAACATATAAGAGGGAATGCATGGGAAATCGCTTAGGATACTATATTCATAGTGTCAGCTAGTGGTTTTCTTGCACCAATGAACCCTCGAAAACGGAAGATGACTTATGAAACCATAGAAAATATAAGGAGACCATAGTTGATATCAGAAGACCACAATTGGTATAATATCAATACTGCGGGATAAACTAGAAGATGTCTCGTCCAGTTGATCAGAACCTATATTAGAATCAATTTTTAGATGTCAAATAGCCACAGTTGGTATAATAACCACAGCTGGTATCAGTTGGTACTACAAATAGTCCACGATTTAATTAGTTGTAACAAAAGTTTGTGAACAAATAAAAATCTTGTCAGCCAAATAGCTAGATCTATAAACATTTAGTCAAAAGATTCACATTGGATGTCCACAATTGAGTGGATACACCACAAAGTTCTTCGCAAAACCTTCGAGGAATATAAATCATAAACAAGACCTATACCAATATTTTAATCATAAGTCCAATAGTTGGAAGAAAAGGAGTTGAAGACCATAAGAAAACTCTAAGGGGTAGAGTAAAGATTGAGTTGGATATACAATAACTCAATACTTTAAGCTAGATAGAAACAGAAGGTCTGAACTGAGAGGAAGTTCGATCTTATTTTCATAAGATTGTTGAACATTACTTTCAGAAGGATGTCAGACCAGAAGCCGAGGTTCATACCTCGAGGAAGATGTGGACTATAACTTGAGAAAGTGAGTAATATTTACTCAGAAGCACGGAAGCTCAAGTAAACTAAGATTAATGAAGTTGGATGAAGGAAATACCATAGACCAAATACAGTTCAAAAGGGCCAAAGACCAAAGAAGATTGAACATACCAATATCAAAGACTAATAGAATGATTCCTTTCATGGAACCTAAATAAACCAAAATAGTTATAGGTATCAATAATAAGCCATGATTGGATGGATTAAATGAGTCTAATCCATTCTTAGGGAAATAAACCATCACGACCAATTCCATAGTTAGGACCCATTAAGTACCATTACTGCAATTTTGGTAGTAAGGGAAAACAAAGACCTATTTTATCAAATAGGAGAATGTTATCCAATTAGTCCTCAATTAAGACAGGAAACAAGCTTATAATATTGGAGGAAATCATGGAAGTAAAGGAAGTAATAGTTGTTTAATGACAAACACTAATGGATTCCAGGAAGAATCTGGACAAGGGATACATTCAATTATATCCAGTGAGATCACCACGGAGTTCGAGAAAAGTCGTAGTCTGCACAAGTCAGATCCATACTTCCGAAACGTGAGAGATATCAAACTTCGAGGACGAAGTTTAGTTTAAGGGGTAGAGACTGTAATATCCCAGGTAATGGGGTTACAAAAATAGAGGAAACAAATGTGTGCATTGCATTCATGCATAGAAAATCTGGGGAATTTTCGCGCTTTAAAGTAAAGCAGTCACGATAGCGAAGTTTCACTTGACCTTGGTGGAATTGAAGTAGCTCATCAAGTCAAGCGCTATAAACCTCAATGTGACTTTGCTAAAACTTTGTTTTGGGTAGAGATAAAGTGATCTAAGGGATTAGATCAAATGGAATTAAAATCAACACAAGAACTAATTAATCAATGATCAATTGCTTGATCATACAAAAGATCACAACATGGTAATCCTTGCCATAACATATGAACATCCATTTAATTGGAAATCAAGCAACAATAATTGGAGAAACTATTCTTCACTTATCTTTTCCATGTCTCAAACTAATCTATGATCCAACCATGAACCTCATGGTAATCATTCCATTTTAACATTGGAATAATAACAAGGAGATCCACTCAAGAAATATATATCCTTCTCTATTCCATATTTTTATACAACCCTAGAGAGGTGAGAGTTCTATAACAATCATTAGAGAAGCAATAACAAACCTTGAGCTAAACCTTGGATATACATCCAAGTATTCAGATCATCATCTCTAAGAGAAACCCTAGGATATCATCCAAGACCATTCCTAGAGAGATAAACCAACTTAGTTAGACAATTGAATCTTTAGCTTAGCTACCTAAATAAATATTAGGAGTACACCATAAACCCTAGAATAACTGTTCTTAAATGGGAGAGCTTAATCTATGGTGTTATACTAAAGCTAGTTGAGGCAATACCTGAATTTGAGGAAGAGAACTATCCATATACCAGATGACCATATCATCATTGTTTGAATAGAACCCTAGCAGAATATCTCAGGCATTCTCTTGGGATATAAACTAATAAGGCAACCATAGTAGTCCCATACAAGAAGGTTAATTAGAAGTGCTATACCTTGATTGATCAAGACCATGCTTGATCATGGAAGAGAGAACTCATTTAATGAGAGATCCCTAGGAATCCAAACCTTGATCATTATAAATTGAGTGATGATCATAAACCCTAAGAACTTGAGGTAGAGATATTAAGAACAAGTGGATCATGCTTAATCCATGATCATGCTCTTGGGGCATGTGAGGATAAGTTAAACCCTAATAGTATAAATAGATATCATTCACCACATGAAATCATAGGGAGGTAATTAATAAGCAACCCTAAACTTATATTCCAACCTTTACTTGTGAACCACTTGGTGATCATAAGTAGAATTCTACCACATTTACATTCCACCTATTCTTCACTTAAAAAACTACATGAAAACCTCTAGAGTCAAACTCTATACTTTATATGGTGAGAAACCTTCCATCCATATGACCAAAGTTAACTATAAAAAGAATTATTACCAATGTAGTTACTTTAATGATAAATTGGGGATAATCATATATAGAAGTTAATTGGTAGAAGATAAAACCAATTCTCAAATCCTTAGTAATTAGTGAAGCACATAAGGTATTAAGCAAGTAACCTTATCATGGTTAGGGAGATTAACCCTAGCACATGCAATATGGTGTTATCTCATCTCACAACCTAGAATTAAACCTCAACCCTAGTTTATGTATCACTATGGTGATCATAATACAAACCAGACCATAATTGAGATTTGAACCAAGTACCATTAGGTGATTATAATTAGAACCCTAGAATTGCTCATTAGCTAAATTTTATGCTTCACTAATTAACCCTAAGAAACATCTAGTGCTTAAACTCATAATTAAATCCATGTGTGGTGATCAACCACTTATCTCTGTAAATAAAGCCTAACCTTGAGGAGAGTAATGCATACTCTAGGATTTTTAAGTTATATTTAAAATATAGTACTTATACTAACCTTGAATTTGGGTTATAATCGAACCTACAAAAACCTAAGAAAATGTTGCTCACATGAAATGCCAGTGATTAATTCCTCAAATGAAAACCAAGACATAGTAACAATCTCTGAAATACCTTGAGATGAAAGTATAAACTCTCATAATCCTTAACAGAATTGATTGCATAATAAAAAGTGAATTAAAGTAAAAATATAAGTTTATGTCCAAATGTTATCTTGAATAAGTTCACAAATATGCAAGTAATTTAATATAAAATATGAATTCAAAATAGAATAGTGAAACAATATTCAGTATACTAAATCTTGAATGAATTATCATAATTACCAATTATTTACAAACAGTATTGAATTCAAATATGAATTCAAATAGTAAATATAAAACAGAACATGATAATAAACAGAAAAGAAAAGAAAGGAAGAAAAACCTACCTGGACTTACCTGGCCGAGCATCCCATGGTGTAGCCCAACACCACAGCCCAGCACTGGCCCAAGTCACAGCCCAACAAGCCACCCATGTACCCCTTCGCCAAAATAACAGAGGGAGGAGTCATCCTCATCCTCTTCGTGCGCATGGAGGACAGCACGACGGCGTGCTCCTCTTCCCTTCGTCGCTGGCGGCTCCTCCTCGACCGACGGCGTGACAAGGCGCGCCCTGGCGCCATATAAAGACCCGCAACGAACCCTAATCCTCGAGTTTCTTCCTCCTCTCCAATTTTTTCCCATACCGAACTCTGGCTCCGTCAGTGTCCATTGCCGCCGGCGATAGAGACCTCCCCGAGCCACGGCGTGGTCACCATCGTCACCAGCACCCTCTTCTTGCTCAACCCACGCAAGGAATCGAGCCAAAACCTCCTGCAGCATCCCCATCGAGCTCATCGTTTCCGGCGGCCGGAGGTGCCGATTCCGGCGAACCCGACCACCTCTGGTCTCGCCGCCATGCTCATCATGCTCAGGGTGAGTCACTGATGCTCAAGCGTCTCTTAGCCCTCTCGATTGCTCGCTGTATCGTCGCCGCGCCGTTAACCCGTGAGCACCACCGTGCGGCATCGCCGGCGAGCTTTCTCCGACGACCATTAGGAGGCGGCGCTGCTACCAGTGGACTCACTACGACGCGCTGGTTCAAATGGAACCAGTTGCTAGTCCGCGCGTGGCCGGAATCGTCGCCGCCGGCGACGTCTGCCCGCCGGCCACCGTGTTCATCTCCACGTCAGTGATTTTGACTCGGTCAAATCCTGCGTGGCAGATGAGGTGGACACGACCCCACCTGTCTGTGTCCCTGGGTAGCAGTAGCCTAGGTACATTTAGTAGTTTCCAGTTTTATTTCAAATTAGATAAATTGTTGAAACTTTACAAGAATTTAGAAAATTCATATAAACTCAGAAAAATGAAAATAAGATATCAAAATTCTTATAAAAGAAATTCTATACAATAAAAATATAAAATGAAATTTTTATTTTCAATAAAAATTTAATTATTTAATACTTATTATTTAAGCCTTAATTTTAATTCTAAATTCAATTAAAATTCAATAATTAGTAAAATTTTCCAAAAGTAAATAAAAACCAGTAAATAAATGAAGAAAACATTAAAACTAATTTTCTTTATTTGTTATTTTGTTAAAACATTATTAGAGAGATTTAAACCACGATTAATAATTACCCTAATTATTAATTATTTAAAAAATGATAAATGCCAAATTCAATATTATTTTTATTTAGAGGTTATTAATAACTTCAAATTCAAAATGAAGTTATTAACTTATGAACTAAATAGTAATTATGCAACCCTAGTTCCATATGATAGAAAATTAGGAACTCATCATTTCATGTGTAATCCTAAAACCCTAATGCCATTTAGAACCTAGTTCCATTATTACATGTGAACCCTAAATTGCCTCTAAACCTAAACCCTAAGTTAGAACATGTGATCATGATACTTTCCTTTCAAACATAGAACTATAATAGCAACTAAATAATTGCCATGACCACATAAAATGTAAGAACCCTATCACTAGTTAATTGCTATGCTAATTCTCATTTAAATCAAACTTGTTGATCTAGTAGGATCAACCAAGTGTAAACCCTAGATCCTATTACCCAAATCCATCACCCTTATTCATTCCTACTTAGCATCACACCATTGTGATGAACCTCAGGAGCAACTATGCCAAAACCTGAGCATTACCTAACCATATTCCACTAAACCCTACTAGTATTGGATATTTATCAACCATCCTATTCAAGGAGCCAATTACTCTTTACTTAATCGAACCAACAAGTAAAACCTAGACCACTTCAACCTTAATTGATATACTTCTTATTAATTAAGAAGTATGTTCTTCAAAAGTTATTCTTTTGAAGAAAATAAGGAATCATCATCAACCCTGCTTATAAGGACCTATAAACCCTAGCCAGCTATCACTAGCAAGATAAACCAACCTTGACAACAACCATGTATAATGAATTGCTTAGGATGCCTAGGCTTATCTCAACCTTACAAGCCCTAGTTGTTGATGAATCCAACTATGTTGTGATCCATCTTATACTTACTCCGAAAACCACTTGGAACCGTGAATAAATTATAGCAACCCACAAACCTAATTACCATACTTGTTCTTTATCAAATTACATGTTCTTCAAAAGTTATTCTTTTAAAGTATAGGATAATCAATCATTAACCATGCCATATAGTACTAAAACTGACCACTGTTCCTTACTTGTTAACATTATGCCAATAGTCATTCTCTTTGTGATCAATTGATTACTATGCCTTATTATCTACCTGTTTATAATACCAAGTAATCACACCTGAATAAGAACCTTGTTTGCGAATCACTCTAAAAGTGCAACACACCCTGAACTAATCAATACAACTCACTAATCCTAAATCATCGGGGTTAGGTCACGCTTAGAGCGATTGCATCTCATACTTATGCATTAATGCATCCTTGCCAATCTTTTAAACATCGTCCTTACCGGACGATGATGCTATTTCAGAATTTGGAGTTATTGCGTATCGAAGACCTTGCCCGCATAATCTTGCAGTCAAGAAAGGCAAGTTCATCACTTGCTCATGTCATTTGAGTATTTCTATCAAATTACTTGCAAAGTATTATGGTTATCACTATTGCATAAAAATCAAAACCACTACTTTCATAACTATGAATATGACTATGTGGTGGGCAATGGAACCATGGATTGTGTTGATATGGTGGAGGTTCCATTGCACGGGTTTATATCCATCTAGGATTAAACAACAAATGTCGCTGGTGATTCTTGTGCCGTAATACCCGTGTTAACCATAAGATCCGGAGTGGGACGGAGTAGTCAAAAGTGTTTCCACCTCTCGTTCATCAACGGATGCGCTTTACCGTAGTACACTTGTGACCAAGGGGGCAAGCGGTGAGGCTGGGGAGTCCTAAGTCCCCACGGCATTGTCCGTAGTACACTTGTCGCCCGAAGGAGCAAGCGGTGAGGCTGGGGAGTCCTAAGTCCCCACGGTATTGCGGTCTATGATGGGTTGCAGCCACCGGCGTAGGAGTGTATGGTAGAGCCCGAGCATCGTTGTCGTGGTCGGGGTCCACCTTGAAATCTACAGGAATAATGGGACCGACGTGGACCCAGGGTCGGCGCATGCAACAAAGGGTGGGTGTTCGAGGTAGCGGAGGAACATGATTGGCTAGACCTTATACCGGGCCTCACACCAAAGGAAGTGTGGACGAGAACTAGACTCGGTTGGCACCAAGGTTAAGATCTCTTATGGGTAAAGCAACACCCTCTGCAGAGTGTAAAGAACCGTGACTCGTCACTCCTCGTTCCGGGATATGGAACTGCGAACGCTGCCGGAAAGGAGCTCCATGAAGTTCTAGTAAACCGGTGAAGGCTGACGGACATAGTTCTTCTGAATAAAAGCAACCTCTTGAAGAAATGGTTATCAAAACCTGCATTCGTATTAGACTTTCTGGTCTAATGCTGTAGCTAGTGCATTAAACACCTCTTTCCTATAATGAACTTGTTGAGTACGCTCGTACTCATCCCACTCTTAAATCCCCGCTAGATATGGAGGCAATGAAGGAGGGTCTACCGTGCAACTCGAAGACCGAGGAGTCTACAAATACTTCAAGGGGACGGGAACCTGCTCGGAAGAGTCAAACACCACAACTACCATGGAGAAAACCTAGAATAAGTAGTAGAAGGGAACTAGCTTCCTAAATCTAGCTCCTATTTAGCTAGAATCTACTCTTAGCCTCTATAGCTAGGTAAATACTCTACAAATAGAGTTCGTGATAGGATTAGACTACGAGTCGTTCTTCTGGAGTTTAATTGTAGTTTTACCTCATTGTAAAGTAGGAGGCTGTGATGATCTTATGTAACAGAGTCAATGTTGTAATTCTATAGACATGCCTTGGACCCGCATATGTTTCTGTTGTACCACTCTGAGCGATATAATACTAGTGGAACGGTGTTTCATTGGTGTTATATCAGACTTGCATACTACACCATGCAGTGGTATGCCGGGTCACCACAGTATGCAACCAAAAATTCTGTTATACCTTTTTGCAAACCTTTTTTGCATAAAAAGTCGAAATTCAAATTTGTTAATTTTCCCTAATAGTAGGTTGTGTAGCATGCAGGAATCACATAAGATTTTATTTTTTGAATTTTCTATCATTTTTTTTTATTTTAAAAAAGCTAAAAAAGGCGATCCACAGGGTGTGTGTGAAGGTGCGTGGGAACCAAAAAAACCTAGAAAATCTTTTGTCCCGATTCGTATTACCAACCGGGACTAAAGGACCAGGACTAAAGATTTCTAATGAACCAGGATAAAAGGGTGGCATACGAGTGGGTGAATTTGGGGCGACGTGGCCAGGCATTTAGTCACGGGCCAAACTACGGCCGGGACTAAAGGGGCATGACGAAAGGCTTGTTTTCTACTAGTGTCAACATCTCAGGGCGGTGGTCCTAGTCTGGTGGTGTGGCGGCACCGGTTTGGCGGCGAGCGGCGCTTACCGGAATGACGTTGCGGGCCAGCCTCTATGGCCATGTGGACTGCGCGAAGCCGGCCGATGCTGGCCTTGGCTCGGGGGCCACCTCGATGGCCGCCACAGTGGCGGATCCACAATTTTGAGCTTGGGGGCCACCTCATAATTTTTTCTGGCACAAATACGACTTTCCTCACATTTTTTTTCTCGATAAAACTACATAACTTGGCATAGATATGCAGTGGGAAGATGGATTTATCTATTAACATAGAACTATAGATAACAATACCATTACGGGCTTACGAACATATTAATCTAGATTTTGCATAAATATGCATCCATATCTTCAAAAGTTCAAAAAATTCCTCATCCGACACAACCAACACGATTCGTCTAATTTGCTCCTTGACCACATCCGTCACCGGGTCGGGAAGGAGATAAAGATGAAGCTTTCATCTATCCAAAGAAGGGGGAATCGTGTTTGGTTCTCTTATTTCTTTAATAATTATAACTCAAAAATGTCCACCACCAACAATCAACTCTAAATTTGGGCGGTGCGCGACGCCGATAATTTTACCGAAAGAGGTTTTGGTGGTAACCTGAAAGTATAGAGATGGTAAACCTAGAGGGGGGGGGGGGTGAATAGGTTTCTACAAGTTTTAATTCTTTCTCTGCAATATTAGGCTTTGCGGAATATAAAGGTGAGCCTAATGCAAACTAGGTGAAGCAACCTATATGAGGATACAACTAACTCGAGCACGAAGGCTCTCACGAGCGATTAAATCACAAGTAAGGAGTTCGGTTAGAGATAACCGATAGCACGCGGAGACGAGGATGTATTCCCGTGTTCGCTTGCTTTGCAACAAGGTACGTCACGTTTGGAGGGGTGGAGGTCCCACGAAGGATTCCCTACGCCACGAAGGCTCACCCTATTCTCCGGAGCCTATCCCACGAAGGAATAGCTCACTCACTTGTGGTAGACTTTGAGGTAGCCTCCAAACCTTCACAATCTTGCCCGGAGCGAATCCACAGCCCGGATGCTTCCGGACTCCTCTTGCCCACCTAGGGTTTCCAAGAAACCCTAGGAAGCAAGCTTCTCGATCAATACAAGGGGGAATGAGATTTGGCTTGGTAGAACAGTAGATCGGGTCCTCCTCTAGCGATTCCCCGGAGGGATTTGAGTTTGGGTGGAGGAGGAGGTAGATCTGAGGCTTTTGGTGTTTCTAGCAATGGAGTAAGAGAGAGAGAGCTCAAGAACAGCTTGTAGTATAGTGCCTAACTGTTCAGAGGTAGGAGAAGGCCTATTTATAGTGTTCTTCGAAATATGGCCGTTGGTCACTTGCCACCACAACTTTTTCCTCGAGAAACCCGGTTGACCGGGCCACAGACCGGACAGCCCGGTGGTGAGGCCGGTCAGACCGGACCAGTGACCGGACGCACTTTGCTGGTCCTGGAGCTCCTCCGGTTGGCGCCCGGTTGGCGACCGGTCGACCGGGCCGTGCGCCGGACCCGCCGGTCTGTAGGCCGGTTGACCGGTCGGCAACCGGATTTGCTGTGTTCTTGTGAAGAACCCGGTTGGCGGCCGGTCGACCGGGTCGTGCGCCGGACTTCCCCGGTTGGCGACCGGTTGACCGAGCTGTGCGCCGGACAGGCCGGTTGCTGGCCCGGTTGGACCGGGCTGCAGACCGGATTTCGCCGTAGACCCATTTTTGATTGTTGTTGAAGTGGGGGTCTCCTTTAGCCTTCTTGTTCCTTTGATACACCATTTATGCCTTATTGCCTAATACCTGAGATTATCCTTATAAACATATTAGGCCAAATACTCTAGCACGGTGTCATTGTTACCAAAATAATGGATAAGGGTAAAATACCCTTACAATCTCCCCCTTTTTGGTATACGATGACAAACCGAGCTAGAGTCACAAAATAGATATTATGATAAGCTCTAAACCTTGATTCCATATAAGATATTACGACAGCTCCCCCATAATGTGTGCACTTGGAGAATTTGCGTTTGAATGCAAAGTGCACCATTTGTGGAACATGAGAAGCTCCCCCAATATCTTTAGGAACAAGCATGGTATGGAGATGTGCTTATCAAGATATGTAAGCATAGCACACATAATCATCCTAACATAGAGTAGCACACATAATAGTCGTCCATACATATCCATACACGAATTATTGGAAGTAGCAAATGGTTCTTGAAACCTCAAAGCAAATAAGCACAAGCCATATAAAATCCAAATAAAGCAACTCCCATGGCTTGTGGCAATCAAAGAACCCCGTGGTCCTAGACTCTACTCTCTTCTCCCCCTTTGGCATCGGAACACCAAAAAGGCGAAGAAAAGAGGAGAGATGCTATCGCACTCATCGGCAGATCTCATCCCCGGTGGACCGAGAGCACTCGCCATCGCCGCGTGCAGCCGCATGACTCTCATCCTCATCACCATCATCATCAGCAGGGGTAGAGGCACGAGCAGTCCGAGGAGGGATGGCACCATGAGCATATACAGAGAAGTCGAAGTTCTGGAGCATCTCATCGGTAAGGGGAGGCATCTCCCACTGGGGTGCTACCACAGGCTCCATCTCAGGTCCAGGAGGAGGAACAGGGTGGTTCCGTGAGGCCATGAACTCATTCTGACGCCTCCGTGTCTCCTGGGTCATAGTAAAGGTCTGATGTGCAACATCATTGGTGTTCTTGCACATTTGCCACATGCTTGAGAAGAAGCGAGCAGCACCATGCTTGGAGCGCTGAGAGTAGGCTGGAGCTAGCATCATGATCATGGCGTTCCTTGGAACGGCGCTCGATGGAGGGCGTCATGGAGGGAACGTCCGGACGAGTGGCCTCCTGAATAGGTATCCTGAATGGGTCCATGATGAATTTTTCACCAAGAACGTTGAGAGGAGCGGGGACAATGTAGTTGATGAGCCGCTGAACATACTGAGCATAGTTGGGAGTCATGCGTTCCATAACCGCACGCATCAACTCACAGTGGATAAGATCACACCCATCAATCTTCCTTATCCTGTCAGGATGGCAATAGTACATCAGATTGAGGTGATAGTTCCTGACTTCACTTGTGTCGCCAGACTTGCTGATGAGGCTTTCACGGAACATCTTGGCAAGAACAAGGTATGAGTAATACATCCCAAAGATAGTGGGAGTAATACTTCACCAAGATAGATCACATGTGGTGACCCAGCGTACCACTGCATGGTGTAGTACACAAGTCGTTGACATAACACAAGTGAAACACCGTTCCACTCATATTACATCTCTCAGAGTGGTACAACAGAAACATATGCGAGTCCAAGGTATGTTTATAGAAGGATACACAATCTGTTTACATAAGATCAACACAACCTCCTACTTTACAGTGAGGTAAAACTTCAAATAAAGCTCCAGAAGAACGACTCGTAGTCTAACTTGTTGCTAACTCAAGCTTAAGAGCTACTTGGCTTGCTATAGAAATCTAGCTACTTAGGTGCTATGATTAGGGAAAGGTTCCCTTCTATTACTAGTCTAGGTTTCCATTATAGCTGATGCAGAAGTTGACTCCATTGACTTCTTTGATTGGATTCTTCTTCTTGTTGCGATTGACTCCTCTCGTCTTCGAGTTCCACGGTAGTTTCTCCTTCGGTGCCTTGATCTAAGAAGGGGGTTCAAATGGGTAGAATGAGTACGAGCGTACTCAGCAAGTTCATATTAGGAAATAGGTGTATCATGCACTAGCTACAGCCACGCACCGTAAAGTCATAGGCGAATGCAAGTTTTTGTAAACATTTCTTCAAAAGGTTTATTTTATTCTGAAAACTATGCCCGTCGGCCTTCACAGGTTGACTAGAACTTCGTGGAGTTCCTTTCCGCTCGCGTTCGTAGTTCCCTTCCCGAACAGGGAGTGACAGTCACAATTCTTGATACCATCTCGCAGAGGTGCATTACTTTACCCCACAAGAGATCTTAACCATGTTGCCGGCCGAGAGTATGTCCCCGTCCACACTTCCTTTGGTGTGAGGCCCAAGTATAAGATCCAAGCCAATCACTGCCTTCTCCGCGACCCTGCAAACCCACCCTTTTGTCCGACCGTACACCCCCAGTAGACTTCTCCCGATAATACGGCTTTACTCACGGTGTACTCCGGACAATCCATCATAGATCATAGAGCCTATCATCACTAATGGATGGGGATTTAAAAGGATATCCCAACCTATTGCGGCAGTGCCTCCAACACCCCACCGGCTCTACAGATCCATTGGCGTGCAGAAGGGAAAAGATACAGCTGACTTCCCCAGAGCCATTATAGATCTTATGGATAACGCGATATGTACGGCGCTAGAATCACTTGACGGCATTGGTACTTAGTCCTAGATGAGTAGTACCCATGCAATGGAACCTCCACCATATCAACACATACCATGGTTCCATTGCCCACCACATAGTCATATTCATAATTGTAAAATAATACTTTGCTTTTCAATGCAGGAGTGATAAGTATATTACTTTGCATATAGTTTGATACAAATAATCAAATGACATGAGCAAGCGATGAACTTGCCTTTCTTGACTGCAAGATTATGCAGGCAAAAGCTTCGATACGTGATAACTCCAAATGCTGAAATACCATCATCGTCCGTAAGGACAATGTTTAAAGAACTGGCAAAGATGCTATAATGCATAATATGAGATGCAATCGTCTCCGAGCGTAACCTAACCTCGATGATTTAGGATGTATTAGTTGTAAAGATTTCTTTAGGGTTGGTTGCACTTTTAGAATGGTTCTCAAACAAGGTTCTTATTAGGGTTTGGTTATATTAGCATCATAACCAAGTGATATTAGACATCCTAACAATCATACACATACAGAATAGTGATGGAATAATATGTAAAGAACAGTTGTCAATTTTAAGTTCTACAGGTCATGGTTGATGATTACTTATGCTATACTTCAAAAGAATAACTTTTGAAGAACATGTTAATTAAGGAATAATGAGTATTTCAAATAAGAACTATGGCTTCTATGGTTTGATTGACATTTGTACTTCAAAAGAATAACTTTTGAAGAACAGATTAAATAAGAATATGAACTACTATACATAGGAGCTATGGCTTTCTAGGGTTTACTATTGGATTCATTTAGTTCACTAATAGGAACTAGTTGGGTTCTTTTAAGTAGAATGGGTTTATATGTAGCAGGTATTGATAGGGTTATTACCATGGTTTCCCATATACATCATATCAAAGGATGGTTATTAAGATGGTTCCATAGGTTTGCTATTAGGTTTACTATGGCTTCATATTTGCTTTACCAAATAATCTCTAATGGTTTCTAAGCTAAGTGACTTATCATTTCCTAAGTAAGGTTTAGTGGGATAGGAACATGTGATGTGATTTGCTACACAAAGTTGATACTAGGGTTTATCATTATGGTTCTACTAGGGTTTAATGATTGAGGTTGATCTTGATGGTATGGTATATAGGAGTGGTGATCAATGGTACTAATTCAATTAACAAGTTAGGATTTCTACCTAAGTGACATTAGTGGATCATATAGGTTTTAATTAAGAATGGGACATGAAATGATAATTTCATGTGACTTGGTTTTATGCTAGTGGATCATAAGCATGCATTCATTTGTTTCTTACTAGGGTTTTATAGGTATAGGTGAAGTGGATATGATCACATGGGCTAAACCCCTAGGGTTTTAGGATTGCAACTATTAAGGATGAACACATAAAATAATGGGATCAAGGTCTTACTTAAATTAAAACTAGGGTTTCTAAATTATGGTACAACTCTTGAACTAATAATTAACAATGGAGGTGTGATCACTAATTACTTTTAAACACAATTAATAATGATATTAGAATTTTATTAATTTTAAAAATTCACTAATTCAGATAATCACTATTTAGGGTTTAATTAAAAACTAGGGTTTAACAATTGTTATTAGGTTTTTTTTTAAAATACTTAACTTGGTAACTAAAGATGTTTTAAGTAAACAAGTTTTGAATTACCAAAATAATATTGACTTATAATATTTTCTTGAGTTATTACTATTTAGAGAAAATAGAAAATAGTAATTTGCAAATTAGGGTTTATGAATTACCACTAATAATTAAGTTAATGTAAATATGATAAATAAAATTAATCCTAACATTTTATTTAGTTACTGAATAGTTGAATTTTAAAATTTTAAACTTCACTAATTATTGAATTAAAATTGTATTGTAAATAAATGAAATGGCATAATTAATAAGGTTAAAAATAAATGGATTTTTATTTTGTCACACATTTTTGTTTTATATTTTATTTGAATAGAGTTTATTTTTTGAGCATTTTGATATATTATTCATATTTTTCTGAGTTGAAATGAATTTTATATGGTTTTACAAAGTTTCAGCAATTTCCTGGTTTTTAAATTAAACAGAAAATACTAAAGATACCGGTTCATCTCTACTCCTAGACACTGACGAGTGGGACCAATGGACACGTAGACTGCCACGCAGGCAAAGACCGGTCAAAACGGACTGAGGTCGTTGACCTCCCCGACGTTTAAACGCCGGCGGCCAGAGCACGGTGGCGCCGCCGATTTAGGGTTCCCCGGGACGCGTGGTTGGTACCAATCGAACGAGAAGGACGAAACAAATCTACTGGTGGTGATGGTTTGTGCGGGGACCCACCGGAGCTACGCCGGCGACCATGTCCCGCGGCGGTGCTCTCCGGCGAAGTGGTTAAACGGAGCTACAGAGCATGCGAGAATGATTTAAAGGGTTCAGAAGATGCGCATGCTCACCCTGGAGATGATGGTGTGGTCGGAGACGACGATGACCGCCGGAGTTGAGCTCGATTTCGCCACTGCCGGCGATGTACTGAGAAAGGGGAAACAGAAATTGACGTCGTCCAGAGCTCCCCTTCATGATTCCTTCCGCCAGAAGGATCTACGGCATCAGGCGCATCCAACGAGCTACTGCACGGAGCTTGGGGTGGTCTCCTCCGTTGAATTCGTCCTCAACGCCGGCGACAGAGAGTAGAAGATGGCGAGAGTTTGGGTGAGTTAGAGAGGAAATGGAAGGGCGGCAAGATGCTAGGGTTTCAGTGCGGAGCTCCTGGCATATTTATAGACCACGACGGGGTCTGGTTCGTCATCTCACCGGCGGCAGGGGTGGAGATGTTCTGGCGACGGTGAAGTGCATTTGCGCACGAATCTTGATGTCTTCGGATAGGCTCGGACGCGAGGATGATAGGGTGGAGCTCTATAACCTTCTGCGGCGTCCGGGGTGAGCTTATCCACGACGAGGACGTGGCCAGAGCTCCTCTCTGCGCTGTTGATGCGTGTAGTTGACACATCCGTTGGGAACCCCAAGAGGAAGGTGTGATGCGCACAGCGGCAAGTTTCCCTCAGTAAGAAACCAAGGTTTAATCGAACCGAGAGGAGTCAAGAAGCACGTTGAAGGTTGATGGCGGCGGGATGTAGTGTGGCGCAACACCAGAGATTCCGGCGCCAACGTGGAACCTGCACAACACAACCAAAGTACTTTGCCCCAACGAAACCGTGAGGTTGTCAATCTCACCGGCTTGCTATAACAAAGGGTTAACCGTATTGTGTGGAAGATGATTGTTTGCAGAGAAAACAGTAAAACAAGTATTGCAGCAGATTTGTATTTCAGTATTAAAAGAATGGACCGGGGTCCACGAGTTCACTAGAGGTGTCTCTCCCATAAGATAAAAGCATGTTGGGTGAACAAATTACGGTCGGGCAATTGACAAATAGAGAGGGCATAACAATGCACATACATGTCATGATAAGTATAGTGAGATTTAATTGGGCATTACGACAAAGTACATAGACCGCCATCCAACCGCATCTATGCCTAAAAAGTCCACCTTCGGGTTATCGTCCGAACCCCTCCGGTATTAAGTTGCAAAGCAACGAGACAATTGCATTAAGTATGGTGCGTAATGTAATCAACAACTACATCCTCGGACATAGCGCCAATGTTTTATCCCTAGTGGCAACAAGCACAACACAACCTTAGAACTTTACGTCACTCGTCCCGGTGTCAATGCGGGCATGAACCCACTATCGAGCATAAATACTCCCTCTTGGAGTTAAAAGCAAAAACTTGGCCGAGCCTCTACTAGTAACGGAGAGCATGCAAGATCATAAACAACACATATGTAATAACTTGATAATTAACATAACATGGTATTCTCTATCCATCGGATCCCGACAAACACAACATAGAGTATTACAGATAGATGATCTTGATCATGTTAGGCAGCTCACAAGATCCAACAATGAAGCACAATGAGGAGAAGACAATGTTATCACCAGAATTTAACCGAGTCAGAGGTGGGCCGCAATCAGGATGGGCTTAAAGAAATATACATGGAGGATTACGTGAATCGGCCTGTTATACCAAGTTGGGTTTAATTGCCCTTGTATCTGTAAAATATTAGATCGTATCTTAGTTTAGAAAGTAGAATCTTACTCGTGCACGGTTTGGTGCACGCCCACATTAGAAAGTCCCCTGGACTATAAATATGTACCTAGGGTTTATGGAATAAACAACAACTCACGTTCAACCCAAAACAAACCAATCTCGGCGCATCGCCAACTCCTTCGTCTCGAGGGTTTCTATCGGGTAAGCGACATGCTGCCTAGATCGCATCTTGCGATCTAGGCAGCACAAGCCCCACGTTGTTCATGCGTTGCTCGTACTCGAAGCGCTTTTGATGGCGAGCAACGTAGTTATCATTAGATGTGTTAGGGTTAGCATTGTTCTTCGTTTAAGCATGCTTACGTAGTGCAACCCTTGCATATCTAGCCGCCCTCACACCTATCTCAGGTGTGGGGGCGGCACCCGCTTGATCATTATTTAGTAGATCTGATCCGTTACGATTGCTCCTTGTTCTACAAGGATTAGTTTAATATCCGCAATAGTTAGGCCTTACAAAGGGGGAGGATCCAGTGGCACGTAGGGTGGCGTTCGCAAGTCCTAAACAGGATGTTCCGAGGATCAACTCCATGTTGGTTTTTAGGCCTTGTTTAGGATCGGCTTACGAGCACCGTGCGTGGCCGCGAGGCCCAACCCGGAGTAGGATGATCCGATTATGCGGTGAAAACCCTAAATCGTCGTAGATCTAATTATCTCTATCTTGATCAAGCAGGACCACCAAGTATTCGTGCACCCCGTACGAATCATGGGTGGATCGGCTCTTTGAGCCGATTCACGGGATAACCCGAGAGCCGATCGAGGCTCGTATTTAACGTTTACATGTATGCCCTGCAGAAACTAAGCGAGGCATCCCCATCACCTTCCCGGCCGGGTATAGGTCAGGTGGCACGCCCTGCACTTCGCATCGCCGCGTGTGACCGGAAGAGCATTGCGGGCCGTCGCTCGGAGGGGTCTCAGCCAGCCGCAGCTCTAGGCTCTTCCCGGCTCTACGGTGTTGACAAGGCCGCTGCCCGCCGGTGGGTTTTGGCAGATCAACACATTCTCGGCACGCCCGGTGGGACAATCATCTACATCAACCACATCGCCATCTACATCCGAGATGGCGGACGGCACGCCGATCACCTACGAGGAGCTGCCCGACGAGCTCAAGAAGCAATACAACGAGATCAAGGCCACCCTCGAAGCCGACCTCATCGGCTCCTTTCGCAGAACCCGTTCCCATGGCATCGGATGGAAGGGATTCTCACCGCAAGGTGCACTCGATGGGATAGACCTCTCGCCCCGTCGGAGGAACGCACCGGGGACTGCGGCGAGGAGATCAACTACTTGGTGGCTCACTCGCTACATCGCCACTCGAAAACTTGGTCAACGTGTTGGAGCGTGTCGCTCGCGCGTAATCCAGGAGATCATGAGCCACCGGTACTCGCCGTCAGGACCAGCTCTCGGGACTCATCAAGGAGAGTTGCCATTCCAGTCCCGTCCACCGCTGCCATATGCGTTGGCAGCACCTGCTGAAGTGCCGACTACACCGGCATTCCTCGTCTACAAGATTGGTGGTGACCCTAGTGACTACCAGTTCTTGATGGAGGCGCCTAAGGAGATCCCTCAAGGATACGCGTGCACGTATGTGCCAGATTGTGGTGACTGGGCACTCACAAACCAGGCCACAACATCGGGGACTCCGGCGAAGACAGGAGGAACGTCAGCAACAGAGCTTGAGAAGCGGACGTGGCTAACTAAGTACGCCACACCGACGAAACTCCCGAGCCCAGCTCCTGCAGCTTGGCTCGGAGCTGGAAAAGCAAACATGGCTGGCTAAGTACGCCACCCCGGCGAATCTTCGAGTGCAACTCCTACAGCCAAGCACAGCGGATCAGATCAGTACCATACCGAGAGACCAGTTCGGCATGGTGCCGAAAAGAAGGGCGATCGGCTATTCCAAGCCGTACCCCGACGATTACGAGATGATCCCGCTGCCACCTAAATATCGGCTCCCCGACTTCTCCAAATTCGGTGGATCGGATGGCTCCAGCTCCATCGAGCACGTCGGCCGATATTTGGCTCAACTAGGACCGGCTTCGGTGTCGGATCAGCTACGCGTGAGGCTCTTTTCACGGTCCCTCACGGGATCGGCTTTTGGATGGTACACCTCTTTGCCACCAAACTCCATCCGAGTCTTGGAAGCAATTGGAAGAACAGTTCCATATGCAATACCATTCAGAAGCTTCCGAGTCCGGCATTGCCGATCTAGCACAACTACGTCGAAGCGCGGGGAAACGGTGACAGAGTACATCCGGCGCTTCAGGAATCTTAGGAACCGATGTTATTCGGTTCGTATAACCGAAAAGGAAGCGATCGAGTTGGCGGTAGCCGGCCTTGCAACACAGCTCAAGGACATGGCCTCCCAAGCAGATTATCCCTCGCCGGCGCACATGGTTCGAAACTATCGGCATATGAACAGCGCCACCCGGACCTGTACCAAGACAAGTTCAAGCGTGCAGTAGTCATGGTCGATACAGAGGAAGATGAAGTGCCCGCGGGAGACCAAGAAATAGCAGTGGCTGAGTGGACTCGGGGAGGAACCCCCGTGTCCTGCAAATGGGTAAAGCCACCAGGGCCGCCCAGGGGATTTGATTTCGACGTGACCAAGACTGAGCAAATCTTCGACCTCCTGCTCAAGGAGAAACAGTTGACGATTCCTGAAGGTCTCAAGTTCCCCACGGCGAAGGAGCTAAACGGAAAGCCGTACTCGCAAATTCCACAACTCGCTTTCCCATGCCACCAACGACTGCCGGGTGTGGCGTCGGCACATCCAATCGGCGATAGAGAAGGGGCGGCTAATTTTCAACCAAGTACGCCATGAAGGTCGACACCCAACCCTTCCCCGCCGTTAACATGGTGGAAGTCACCTACCCTGAGGGTTGCCAGCCAGGTCCCTCGTTCAGCATCAACATGGTAGGACCTGGGAACCACTCTGGCAAAGATGGAGATGAGGGCAGCTGCTCTCATAGCAAGGATACGAGAGGAGGCCGCTCCACGCGATCGGCTCCGTCATGATGGCAAGCGCTATGTCACGCAGGGAGAGGTGAAGAATATAAGATATCGGCGACCCCTCTCCGATCACCTCCTCAACAAATATGTGAGTCGGTATGACCAACGCCGACGGTCCAATTATGATGATAGAGGAGATCGTCCGGCTAGAGAAGCCAGAAGATATCGTCGGCAGGATCGCGATGAGGAGGAGCACGAGCGCTGTGCCACGGAAACATCAAGGGAGCAAGATGACAACGCCAGACACTGGGACTGCCCCTTCTTCAGACACTGCTGGGATTCAGGAATGAGCCGATTGCCCACAATCGGCAATTGCCCAGAATGCAACAAGAAGAAGAAGGAGGCAGCCAACGTGTCTGTGTTCGAGCGCCTAGGGCCTCTCCCGCCACAAAGCAAACGCGCTGAGTCACCTCGTTGGGCAGATCTTGAGGATTCGGAAGACGAGGGAGAAGTAGAAGAAGACAGGTACCACCGGCCAAGGTGGTGCCCTGACGGACTCAGCCGTTCCCAAAAGCGCAGGGTTCAGCGATTGCGCGGCCTGGAGGAAGCCGAAAGGTTATACCTACATACGCTAAGGAAGGCACGACCTGATCTGGCTGCAAAAGTTCAGCGAACCCTGGATGAAGAGGGTCGTCCACGGAAAATGGAGTGGCGCCCCAAACAGAGGAAAGCCGATGATGAGACATCGGCTGGTACCAACATGGTGCTCGTCTTGCCGACAGAGCTTAGTGCTCCACGACTCTACGGTGCACTCAAGGCGGACGACAGCAAGCGCATCAAGTCAGAGGTTGGGTTGGTTTTATCCAGCCTAACCGAATAGCAAGATCAAACCAATGAGCAAATCGGGCAAGGCTGATCCTTGTGATCGGCCCCAAAAATTTATGAAGGGAACTTACAAAACCTTCAACGAGCAAGCAACGTGGAGGCCGATTCCAGCAATCGGCCAAAATTATCCTCACCCACCATTCCACCTGGGTTCAGCATGTCATCCAACAGAGCCGATACCATCAATTCTCTTGACAGAATCGGCTCGGGGGGGCACCCAGGTAGATAAAATACGAGGATATGCAACGGAAGCATATCATCTTCTGGTGATGGGTATTGCAATATGGGGGCCGATGCACAGGTCGACCGTATAAAAAAAAAAACAAACAAAATTTTTTACAGCCGATGCGAGGGCATCGACTTTAGAATTGAGAGGCAGCCGATGCGCAGCCAGCAGCCGATGCGTAGCCATCGACTTTAGTGGAATTATGCAATGTTTATCGAGTCTCCACCAGATCTAAACCAACGGTGGTGCCTTCTGTTGCCTCGAGGGAGTAAAACAATGGAAACTTCTCCAGCTGCTTCGAGCCGATCCGGGTTCCTGAACCTTTTTGTCAAGGATTTCCAATCTTTGGGGCTAGTTCAGCTGAAACGGAAGATTATTGGCCGTCGGAGGAAGAGAGAGGATCGGCTGTGGCGCATTCTCTTTGACATTCTCGCCTCGAGTGAGGCTCGGGGGGCAGCAGGCTCGAGTAAGGCTCGGGGGGCAGTAGGCCTAGTGGATACTCTGTTTAAAGAACCGATGGGGATACCATCGGCTGATCCTTCATTGCAACATTCTTCACAATGATGGGTACTGAAAAGGATTATTGGGTTTGGTAGGAAAAGTTCGAAGGTTTTCCTGAAGATCCTGCATTTTCCACCAGATTTAGAAAATCATCACCGAAGAAGAGAAGGGTGAATTTCAAAGGACCGATGCGGTGCGATCGGCTCATTACGCATTGGCAAAAGGGACGAATCGGCAAGGTCGGTAGGAGAGAGAATCGGCTCAATTAAACTCGAAGGAATCGGCAAAATCAAAATTGGGGAAAAGTTCTTCATTGATTAAGATGAGATTTCTTACATAAAGAGCTAATTGCTCTCAAAAGGGAAATACTAGGGGATCCATTGCCCCATCTGCTACTACTGGCCCTATTCTAGAGGTCCTATCTATGGGCCATCACTGCCCTCGTCGTCGCCGTCGTCGCTACTATCGGCGCTGCTCCCGGCGGGCTCGTCGTCGCTCCAATGGCCGCCGACCGGGCCCTCGTTGTCTTCATCTTCTTCGTCAGCGTCGTCCTCGTCGCTGTCGAAGTCGCTAAGATTGCCCGGCCAAGGGCAGAACCTCTTGGCCGGCGGCTCGTCGGAGGAGCTCTCGTCGTCGTCCTCCTCCTCCTCTTCCTGCTCCTCCTCCTCCCCGGAAGAGGTGAAGTCGCAGGAGAAGCTGTCGTCGTCACTCTCCTCCTCCGTTTCCCCAACGGCGAGGAAGCGGAGGTCGCTCTCCCCGTCCGTCAAGGACTGGTCGTCCTCGGACCAGATGGAGAAGTCGTGGTCTGACTCCTCCCCGGCCGCAATGGCGCGGCGGGTGTTGGCCGCGTGGACCGCCGCCGCGTTGTACTCCGGCGTCGGCTCACGGGACGTGGAGGATTGGCCGGCAAGATCCGATGGGGCAGAGGAGGAAGAAGACATGGTGGCTGGGAGGGCTTTTGGAGTACTGATGCGAAGGAGATACAGAGGAGAACTGTTCAGGGCGGTTAAATCGAAGGAGGATATAGTGGAAATTCAATGCCACAGCAGTTTCCGAGGAAGTGGTGCCTAAAAAAAAAAAACTGCCAGGTCACGCGGAGAAGTTGAGAAGGCAAGGCATCATCATGAGGGATACTGCGACGGTTCTGCCACGACATGACCCGACGAAGGAAGCGAGTGATTTTGGAATTACCAATTCCAAAACCGAGGGGGCATGTGTTATCACCAGAATTTAACCGAGTCGGAGGTGGGCCGCGATCAGGATGGGCTTAAAGAAATATACATGGAGGATTACGTGAATCGGCCTGTTATACCAAGTTGGGTTTAATTGCCCGTGTATCTGTAACATATTAGATATTATCTTAGTTTAGAGAGTAGAATCTTACTCGTGCACGGTTTGGTGCACGCCCACATTAGAAAGTCCCCTGGACTATAAATATGTACCTAGGGTTTATGGAATAAACAACAACTCACGTTCAACCCCAAACAAACCAATCTCGGCGCATCGCCAACTCCTTCGTCTCGAGGGTTTCTATCGGGTAAGCGACATGCTGCCTAGATCGCATCTTGCGATCTAGGCAGCACAAGCCCCACGTTGTTCATGCGTTGCTCGTATCGAAGCGCTTTTGATGGCGAGCAACGTAGTTATCATTAGATGTGTTAGGGTTAGCATTGTTCTTCGTTTAAGCATGCTTACGTAGTGCAACCCTTGCATATCTAGCCGCCCTCACGCCTATCTCAGGTGTGGGGGCGGCACCCCGCTTGATCATTATTTAGTAGATCTGATCCGTTACGATTGCTCCTTGTTCTACAAGGATTAGTTTAATATCCGCAATAGTTAGGCCTTACAAAGGGGGAGGATCCAGTGGCACGTAGGGTGGCGTTCGCAAGTCCTAAACAGGATGTTCCGAGGATCAACTTCATGTTGGTTTTTAGGCCTTGTTTAGGATCGGCTTACGAGCACCGTGCGTGGCCGCGAGGCCCAACCTGGAGTAGGATGATCCGATTATGCGGTGAAAACCCTAAATCGTCGTAGATCTAATTAGCTCTATCTTGATCAAGCAGGACCACCAAGTATTCGTGCACCCCGTACGAATCATGGGTGGATCGGCTCTTTGAGCCGATTCACGGGATAACCCGAGAGCCGATCGAGGCTCGTATTTAACGTTTACATGTATGCCCTGCGAGAAACTAAGCGAGGCATCCCCATCACCTTCCCGGCCGGGTATAGGTCAGGTGGCACGCCCTTGCACTTCGCATCGCCGCGTGTGACCAGAAGAGCATTGCGGGCCGTCGCTCGGAGGGGTCTCAGCCAGCCGCAGCTCTAGGCTCTTCCCGGCTCTACGGTGTTGACAAGGCCGCTGCCCGCCGGTGGGTTTTGGCAGTCAACACCAGATCTGAAGCACTGACCAAAGCAAGCCTCACCGTTAGCGCCATCACATTGATGGCACCAGATCGGGGTTTGGCCGGCAAGATCCGCCAGATTCACCATAGACCAGATCTGAAGCCGATGACGAGATCCCCGACTCCATTGCGCCATTCTGCTCATGGGAAACACTCGGATCTAAGCTTACAACAACACTAACTCCCTCGGATCCAAATTAGCTGACTCAACTTTGCTTATCTAAATATGGATGTATCCACACATGTTTTTACTCTAGATACATACACGTCTAAGGAAAGTTGAATCAATTAATTTAGTTCGGAGGGTATACAATATACGAGAGAGAAGTCGGCCTCGTCTCCGGCCGGCGAGGCCGCCGGAGAGAAGGGGGAGAGGAGCCGGGGGAGTGGGAGAGACTCGAGAGAGAAAGAGAAGAGGAAGAAATGAGAGCTCCCGGGGAAGAACATTATTTTTGTCGTTACGCTCGTAGCTTGAAACTGAAAATTTCGGTCGCGCGCCAAATCATCCCGCCGCATCCATTCGAAAATCCCGTGACCAGTTTTACCCTTTTAACCCTGGTCCGGAAGCTACAACCCACCGATCATGGAGGGCTCATTCGGTAACAATGAAATATCTTGCCTAGATCCCGAACCCTCCCCACAGGCCCACACCCACCCACCAACCATTCGCCCCATTAGCTCAAAAATACTCTCACACGCCAAAGCTCGACTCTCTACGGTACTAGATGCTGCTTCGCCGCCGGCATACTCCTCCACAGCGTAGCCTTGATCGTGTTGGCTGTCCACCCACCTGATCCGCTCCCCCGCCGCCCTCGCCACCGACGGATCTGCTTCACCGCCGACCTCGCCACCGACGGATCTGCTTCACCGCCGACCTCGCCACCAACGGATCTGCTTCACCGCCGACCTCGCCACCGACTACCTCGGCGCAGTGGCTGTATCAACTTCACCGAATCCCTTGCCAGCCAACCAGATCTGCTTCACTAACGCCCACTTCTACTGAAACAGGGTCGATTCATCGTCTCCCGCGTTCGCCGCCGCTGGAATGCAAGTTACCGCCCCCGTCCACCCCGCCGCAGCTTGGTTAGTACGCTGGCCCGTTAGATCGCGGTGTTTCTTTAGCCATGTTTTGTGTAGTTATTTGCGGATCTCATATGCCGTTAACTTTCTTGATGTGTTGCTTCGCATGATGTTTGTTTAAATATTGTACGAGTACAAAAGCATTATCCGGTCGCTACCATCCTGTTCATTCTATCGACACCTGTGTGCATCCACATATTTATAGCCTTATACCCATTCATTTGCTGCCAACTGTTTTTGTACTGCATGCTATTGTCGCACTGCTTTTATAGTCATGCTATGGGCATTTCCAATCTGCTTGTTCTTATACCACGTCATTAGCTCACCGCTAGCTGCTAGCTATTTTCTCGTGTCTGCTATTCTCACACTGCTTTTATAATCATGCTATGTGCATTTCCAATCTGCTTTCTATTATACCTCGTCTTTAGCTTATATAGTTATTGCTGCGTGCATGTCTGATCTTTGTATTATCGTAGATTGACTTGTCAATGTTATTTTTCCTAGGGATTGATCATGCGAACCACTTATTAGAACATCCAACATTAACAGCGGGGACGCTAGGGAAGGTTGGAATCTGAGTTCTTGGTTGGTAATTTTGGCGGTTTACTTCCGTTATTATCTATAACCTATATGCATTGTTCCTTATGCAAGAGATTAACACTTGGAACCCTGCCATAGCAATGCCATTCATGCTTTACTATGTTTCTGCCTATTTGATATGCTTGTCTTGGAGAAACTGCGAAGGTGATTTGAACCTGACATTTGGCCATTCTTAATGCCAGTTTACTTTATGTGGAAAACCTTGGCATTACCCTACTCTAAATCTGAATGTATGAAATTCGTATCTCATGCAAAGCAACATCTAGTTGGTTTTAATCTGATATCTGGTAAATATTGGCTTATTCATTTGGCAGCTCAAGTTTTTTGTTATTTGAAACCAGCTGACTTGGTCTTAAATGTGATATCTAAACACAGATTAAGGACAATGGAGCGGGGAGGATTAGCATTTCACTTGATGGCTGAACCTAAAATGACGGGCATGTTGACCACGACTAGTGCACGCAAGAGAAGGACCTGCAGCGAGCCAGTATGTGCTTAGTACATGCATCTTATCTTATCTTGTGCTTATTTCTGCTACATGCTGTTATCTGATCTCTACATTGCGTAATACATGTTTGAATAGTTAATTGTTGTAACTATGTTTGCAATGTTACCAGAATGCAGTTTTAATGAAGCAGTCATCATTAGAAGATAGTCGCCAAAAAAGGATCTGTAGCGACCATTGTGCAACATTATGATGTAAGTTTGTGCTTAGTACAAGTTCCATACATTGTCTTATTTATGCAACTTGTTATTATCTTATATCTACATTGCATGATAAATGTTTGCATAGTTCATCGTTTAACTCTTTTTGCATTATTATCGAATGCGGTTGTGATGAAGCAATCTTCATTAGAAGTGAGGCCCACAAAAACTTCGATATTTCTTCTGATGCATCTTCTCATAGCCGTCAACCTAGACCATTGCTTTCATCAAACAGTAAATATCTCAAGGCTGTACTTTATAAAAGACATGGTATTGCTGCTTTAAGATCTGTAGCTGATATGTTGACAAAGAGTACTGTTATCACCAGGATTTAACCGCGATCAGGAGGTGGGCCGCGATCAAGATGGGCTTGGAAGATTATATATGGAAGATCGATGAAGCGGCCTTGCACGGAGAATTTGGGCTAGTTAAGCCCGTGTATCTTAGCATAATAGATTGTATCGATTTAGAAGTTAGAGTTTGTCTCGTGCACGGTTTGGTGCACGCCCGCATTAGAGAGTCCGCTGGACTATAAATATGTACCTAGGGTTTATGGAATAAACAACAACTCACGTTCAACCCCAAAAACAAACCAATCTCGGCGCATCGCCAACTCCTTCATCTCGAGGGTTTCTATCGGGTAAGCGACATGCTGCCTAGATCGCATCTTGCGATCTAGGCAGCACAAGCCCACGTTGTTCATGCGTTGCTCGTACTTGAAGCGTTTTTGATGGCGAGCAACGTAGTTATCATTAGATGTGTTAGGGTTAGCATTGTTCTTCGTTTAAGCATGCTTACGTAGTGCAACCCTTGCATATCTAGCCGTCCTCACGCCTATCTCAGGTGTGGGGGCGGCACCCGCTTGATCATTATTTAGTAGATCTGATCCGTTACGATTGCTCCTTGTTCTACAAGGATTAGTTTAATATCTGCAATAGTTTGGCCTTACAATGGGGGGAGGATCCGGTGGCACGTAGGGTGGCGTTCGCAAGTCCTAAACGGGATGTTCCTAGGATCAACTTCATGTTGGTTTTTGGCCTTGTTTAGGATCGGCTTACGAGCACCGTGCGTGGCCGCAAGGCCCAACCTGGAGTAGGATGATCCGGTTATGCGGTGAAAACCCTAAATCGTCGTAGATCTCATTAGCTTCATCTTGATCAAGCGGGACCACCAAGTATTCGTGCACCCCGTACGGATCATGGGTGGATCGGCTCTTTGAGCCGATTCACGGGATAACCCGAGAGCCGATCGAGGCTCGTATTTAACGTTTACATGTATGCCCTGCGGGAAACTAAGCGAGGCAACCTCATCACCTTCCCGACCAGGTATAGGTCGGGTGGCACGCCCTTGCACTTCGCAACGCCGCGTGTGACCGAGAAGAGCATTGCGGGCCGTCGCTCGGAGGGGTCTCGGCCAGCCGCAGCTCTAGGCTCCCCCGGCTCTACGGTGTTGACAAGGCCGCTGCCCGCCGGTGGGTTTTGGCGAGTCAACACATTCGGCACGCCCGGTGGGACAATCGTCTACATCAACCACATCGCCATCTACATCTGAGATGGCGGACGGCACGCCGGTCACCTACGAGGATCTGCTCGACGACCTCAAGAAGCAATACAACGAGATCAAGGCTACCCTCGAAGCCGACCTCATCGGCTCTTTTCGGAGAACCCGTTCCGGTGGCATCGGATGGAAGGGGTTCTCACCAGAAGGTGCACTCGATGGGATAGACTTCTCTACCTCGTCGGAGGAACGCACCAGGGGTCTGCGGCAGGAGATCAACTACCTGGTGGCTCACTCGCTACACCGCCACTCTGAGAACTTGGTCAACGCGCTGGAGCGTGTCGCCTGCGCGTGATCCGAGAGATCATGAGCCACCGGTACTCGCCGTCGGGACCAGCTCTCGGGACTCATCAAGGAGAATTGCCATTCCGGTCCCGTCCACCGCTGCCATTTGCGTTGGCAGCACACTGCTGAAGTGCCGACTACACCGGCATTCCTCGTCTACGGAATTGGTGGCGACCCCGGTGACTACCGGTTCTTAATGGAGGCGCCTAAGGAGATCCCTCATGGATACGCGTGCATGTATGTGCCGGATTGTGGTGGCTGGGCACTCACAAACCAGGCCACAACATCGGGGACTCCGGCGAAGACGAGGAGGAACGTCGGCGACAGAGCGGACGTGGCTAACTAAATACGCCACACCGACGAAACTCCCGAGCCCAGCTCCTGCAGGCTGGCTCGGAGCTGGAAAAGCAAACGTGGCGAGGCCAAGTACGCCACCCCGGCGAATCTTCGGAGTGCAACTCCTACGGCCAGCACGGCGGATCAGATCGGTACCATGCGAGAGACCGGTTCGGCATGATGCCGAAAAGAAGGGCGATCGGCTATTCCAAGCCGTACCACGACGATTACGAGATGATCCCGCTGCCACCTAAATATCGGCTCCACGACTTCTCCAAATTCGGTGGATCGGATGGCTCCGGCTCCATCGAGCACGTCGGCCGATATTTGGCTCAACTAGGACCGGCTTCGGTGTCGGATCAGCTACGCGTGAGGCTCTTTTCACGGTCCCTCACGGGATTGGCTTTTGGATGGTACACCTCTCTACCGGCGAACTCCATCCGGTCTTGGAAGCAATTGGAAGAACAGTTCCATATGCAATACCATTCAGAAGCTTCCGAGTACGGCATTGCCGATCTAGCACAACTACGTCGAAGCGCGGGGAAACGGTGACGGAATACATCCAGCGCTTCGGGAATCTTAGGAACCGATGTTATTCGGTTCGTATAAGCTGAAAAGGAAGCGATCGAGTTGGCGGTAGCAGGCCTTGCAACACGGCTCAAGGACATGGCCTCCCAAGCAGATTATCCCTCGCCGGCGCACATGGTTCGAAACTATCGGCATATGAACAGCGCCACCCCGACCTGTACCAAGACAAGTTCAAGCGTGCGGTAGTCATGGTCGATACGGAGGAGGATGAAGTGCCCGCGGGAGGCCAAGAGATAGCGATGGGCTGAGTGGACTCGGGGGGAACCCCGTGGCCTGCAAATGGGTAAAGCCACCGGGGCCGCCCGGGGGATTTGATTTTGACGTGACCAAGACCGAACAAATCTTCGACCTCCTGCTCAAGGAGAAACGGTTGACGGTTCTTGAAGGTCTCAAGTTCCCCACGGCGAAAGAGCTAAACGGAAAGCCGTACTGCAAGTTCCACAACTCGCTTTCCCATGCCACCAACGACTGCCGGGTGTGGCGTCAGCACATCCAAGCGGCGATAGAGAAGGGGCGGCTAATTTTCAACCAATACGCCATGAAGGTCGACACCCAACCCTTCCCCGCCGTTAACATGGTAGAAATCATCTACCCTGAAGGTTGCCAGCCGGGTCCCTCGTTCGGCATCAACATGGTAGGACCTGGAAACCACTCTGGCAAAGATGGAGATGAGGGCAGCTGCTCTCATAGCAAGGACACGGAGGAGGCCGCTCCACGCGATCGGCTCTATCATGATAGCAAGCGCTATGTCACAGAGGGAGAGGGGAAGAATATAAGATATCAGCGACCCCTCTCATATCACCTCCTCAACAAATATGTTAGCCAGTATGACCAACGCCGACGACCCAATTACGATGATAGAGAAGATCGTTTGGCTAGAGAAGCCAGAAGACATCGTCGGCAGAATCGCGATGAGGAGGAGCACGAGCGCTGTGCCACGGAAGCATCCAGGGAGCAAGATGACAACACCAGACACTGGGACTGCCCCTTCTTCAGACACTGCTGGGATTCAGGAATGAGCCGATTGCCCACGATCGGCAATTGCCCAGAATGCAATCAGAAAAAGAAGGAGGCAGCCAACGTGTCTGTGTTCAAGCGCTTAGGGCCTCTCCCGCCACAAAGCAAACGCGCTGAGTCACCTCGTTGGGCAGATCTTGAAGATTCAGAAGACGAGGGAGAAGTGGAAGAAGACAGGTACCACCGGCCAAGGTGGTGCCCTGACGGACTCGGCCGTTCCCAGAAGCGCAGGGTTCAGCGATTGCGCGGCCTGGAGGAAGCCGAAAGGTTGTACCTGCATACGCTAAGAAAGGCACGGCCTGATCTGGCTGCAAAGGTTCGGCGAACCCTGGATGAAGAGGGTCGTCCACGGAAAATGGAGTGGCGCCCTAAACAGAGGAAAGCCGATGATGAGACATCGGCTGGCACAAACATGGTACTCGTCTTGCCGACAGAGTGTAGCGCTCCACGACTCTACGGAGCACTCAAGGTGGACGACAGCAGGCGCATCAAGTCAGAGGTTGGGTTGGTTTCATCCAGCCTGACCAAGTAGCAAGATCAAACCAATGGGCAAACCAGGAGAGGCTGATCCTTGTGATCGGCCCCAAAAAAATTTACGAAGGGAACTTACAAAACCTTCAACGAGCAAGCAACGTGGAGGCCGATTCCAGCAATCGGCCAAAATTATCCTCACCTACCTTTCTACACGGGTTCAACATGTTATCCAACGGAGCCGATACCATCAATTTTCTTGACGAGAATCGGCTCGGGGAGCACCGGGTATATGAAAATACGAGGATATGCAACAGAAGCATCTCATCTTTTGTTGATGGGTATTGAAATATGGGGGCCGATGCACAGGTCGGCTAAAAAAAAAAATTTCGAAAATTTTCGAGCACAGCCGATGCAGCAGACATCGACTTCAGAATCAAGAAACAGCCGATGTGTAGCCATCGACTCTAGTTGTGCGAGGATTATCAAGCCTTCACCAAATCCAGGATTTCCAATCGTAGGGCTAGTGCAGCTGAAACGAAAGATTATCGGCTGTCAGAGGAAGAAAGAGGATCGGCTGTGGCACATTCTCGCCTCGAGTAAGAGCTTGGGGGCAGCTCACCTTGAAGGCTTTCCGCTCAGAGAAGCCGATTTGTGTTCAAATCGGCTGACGCTGCATAAGGAACTTCCCCACACGCGATCAGGCCCAGGTCTACACGGTTCATGCGCGTATCCTCGTCTCCGTTTTGCATTGGCTGAGACTCGGGGGCAACGGGCCCGGTAGATTGCTCGTTGAAGGACCGATGCGTTGTTATCGGCTCATTACACATTGGTGAAGAGGGCAAATCGGCAAGGTCAGTAGGAGAGGCAAATCGGCTCAATCAAACTCAGAAGAAATCGGCAAAATCAAAGTGGGGAACAGTTCTTCATTGATAGGCGGGATTTCTTACATAAAGAGCTGAATTGCTCTCAGAAGGAAATACGAGGGGATACATTGCCCCATCTACTACTACTGACCCTATGACAGAGGTCCTATCTACGGGCCGTCATTGCCCTCATCGTCATCCTCCGAGCTCTCATCGGCACTGCTGCCGATGGGCTCCTCGTCACTACTCCCGTAGCCCTCCATGGGGGCCTCATCCCCGTCTTCGTCGTCGCTGCTGTCGTCATCCCACCACATGCGAAGGCGCTTCGCTGGTGGGTAGCCCTCGAGGGAGTCATCGTCGTCATCGTCCTCCTCCTCCTCTTCTTCCTCCATCACCCCCTCGGAGGAGGTGAAGTCGTCCCAGGAGAAGCGATCGTCATCGCTCTCCTCCTCCGGTTCCCCGTCGGCGAGGAAACGGAGGTCGCTCTCCCCGTCCGTCGAGGGACTGGTCGTCCTCGGACCGGATGGAGAAGTCATGGTCCGACTCCTCCCCGGCCGCAATGGCGCGGCGGGTATTGGCCGCATGGACCGCCGGCCGGGTTGTGCTCCGGCGTCGGCTCGCGGGACGTGGAGGAGCTGGCTGGAGGGGTCCGATGGGGCCGAGGAGGAAGAAGGCATGATGGTGCGGGGAGGGTTTTGGACTGCTAATGCGAGGATGCGGGCAGAAGCTGTTCATAGCGGTTAAATAAAAGGGAGATGGTGAAAATTCAATGCCACGGCGGTTTCCGAGGAAGTGGTGTTTGAAAGAAAGAGAAAAGACTGCCAAATCACGCGGAGAAGTTGAGAAGGCAAGTCATCATAGCGACGGATCTTGCGACGGTTACGCCACGACATGACCCGACGGGAGCGTAATGATTTTGGAAATACCATTTCCAAAACCAGGGGGCATGTGTTATCACCGGGATTTAACCGCGATCAGGAGGTGGGCCGCGATCAAGATGGGCTTGGAAGATTATATATGGAAGATCGATGAAGCGGCCTTGCACGGAGAATTTGGGCTAGTTAAGCCCGTGTATCTTAGCATAATAGATTGTATCGATTTAGAAGTTAGAGTTTGTCTCGTGCACGGTTTGGTGCACGCCCGCATTAGAGAGTCTGCTGGACTATAAATATGTACCTAGGGTTTATGGAATAAACAACAACTCACGTTCAACCCCAAAAACAAACCAATCTCATCCTTATTTCTTGTCTCTATCATATCACGTAAACCTTTTGATTTGGAACGAGGAGAGATGGCTGAGTGGACTAAAGCGGCGGATTGCTAATCCGTTGTACAATTTTTTTGTACCGAGGGTTCGAATCCCTCTCTTTCCGCTCCCTCGGATCATTTTGGACTTTCAAATTGGAAGGAATTCTGACCCCCGGATTTGCTCATAGATAAATGTACGAACCAAATCCAATTTGTAAGAAAAAATAAAAAAAAAATGGAATTTTTACTCCTCGCGCCCAGGATTCCGTCCTGGGTCATTAGATAAGAATCCAAAGATAAATAGGGAAACAAAAAATATTACTACTGTATAAACAAAAAGTTTGAGAGTAAGCATCCGGCTCGAGCAAGAATAAAAGAAATAAGACCGCGGAAGATCCATAATTGAATTATGGTATATAATGACTCATCATTAAAAAGAATCCTATTCTTATGGGTAAATGCTCAATATCCAAGTGGGCTTACAAATTTGATCATGATCAATTGCTTTCTGGATTATCTCATGTCTCTTGATTAGTTGGTGTTTATCCCCTCAATATCGCAAGTTTCTTACCTCCAAACAAAATATTTACTTGTTACTAAAATCAAAAAGTTTAGCCTACATTCTTCCTTAGATCCCTTTTTTTACTCCGATAGTATTGCGGATCACAATCGATGCAAAGAAAATGAATGCATTTCCATACTATAAATAAAAAAGGGTAACTCGCACTCTTCCGTAAACTAAAACGTGCATTCCTACGTAAACCAATACGCACTTTCTTACGTGAACCAATTTTTGGTATAGCTTTTGCCATATTTTATTATCTCATAAATATGAGTTAGAAATAACAATAAAGAAAAAAAGATACAAAGATATCCGTTTCAGGGTAAAACAACTCTTTGGGGTCCAAAGATACTCGCCATTGCAACTTAATAAATAGGACCGGTGGGATCGCCTTCAACAGATATATCGGTTTCACTGCTTTCGTACCCTTTGTTTTGGTCATGTGGATGACCCGCAGACCGTAGATAAGATGGATACCCACGTACTGCCTTCAATGAAGAGAGTTTTACCAAGGACCCTTAGACAGATAGGGGGGACAGACAAGAGGTATGCAACCTGCGGAATATTGTCACCGAATCGCTCACTGACAAATACTTGGGGCTCCCCTCCCTGGTAGGAGTGGATAGGAGCGACTGCTTCCAACACTTAATTGAGAGAGTTTGCACTCGGATTAATGGCTGCAAAGAGGAAGGGCTAATTGGCTCCGCCATGGAGACCGAAATACGAGCTTCTTTCATCATTTTGCAACGGAGAAAAAAGAAGAACATAATAAAGTTTCTGAATGACTCAAACGGCAACAGGGTCGAAGGTAATGACCAGTTAGCATGGTGGATTCACAATCCACTGCCTTGATCCACTTGGCTACATCCGCCCCTTATCCAGCTAAAGGATTTTTCTCTTTTTTTCATTCATCATTATTCTATTTATTTTGACCTCCATACTTCGATCGAGATATTGGACATAGAATGCCACTCTTTAAAAAGAAAAAAAAAGGAGTAATCAGCTGTGACACGAAAAAAAATGAATCCTTTTGTAGCTCATCATTTATTGGCAAAAATAGAAAAGGTAAATATGAAGGAGGAGAAAGAAACAATAGTAACGTGGTCCCGGGCGACTTTATTTAAACGAAAGAAAAAGGTTAGTCCTGCTCCTAGACTTCCAATTCCAAGTAGTAGTAACGGAAAGGAACAGGTTTAGGAGAACTTTTTTTATGTCTTTCTTATAGCGATCGCTGAAAGTCAGTCAATGCCCTGGCTTCAATGAATGAAGACCGATGGGCTACGAAGTGGAGATGATGTCGTCGTGTCATTGCTCGTGATGTCTTCACCAGGATTTTACTTACCAATGTGAAAGGTACCGTGCCAGTGGTTCTATCATTTAGATAGAGAGTGATCTTTCCTTCTTGTCGAAGAAAGATATGACGTTGGGAAGGGAAAGGGAGTAGAAACGTTTTCGTAGCCTTGGGGCGAAGGGCTGAGAGTTACTAACTTCTTGTTACATAGTTCTCCTACATCCCTGTTTACAGCTTTCAAGTCTTGTTCCTCAATCTACTTCCAGCATCCTGTTTCTCCAACTACAGGTACGAGGGACGCCAACCGCTTCTTCTTCTTTATCAAACAACTCCTCAACCTGTTTATAGCTTCCTCCCAGCTACAACCTGCTTCTTGCACCCGATCCCCGAGTCCTACTTCCTTTTTCCCATTAACAAAACCCTTTTTCTTCTTGTTCTTTGTCATAACGCCTATTCCGGGGCGAGTACTACTTTTTTTTACAAAATGAATTTACAAGCAGATGATTTTCCGACCCTGACTACCAATTCCCCGACTACCTCTCTGGCTTATCAATCTAGCAAGCATAGGAAATCCTATTTCGGTAATCTTACCAAACAAGCAACGGATTGAGCAACTAGCGCGAAAGCCGTTGCGCGTTAGCGCATCCGTTTTCTTGCTTGGATTCAAAAAGAAAAGGAAGGTTGATTGGAACTGAAAAGAACAAACAGGCAGGCATGCTTTCAATCTGTTGGCTAGAATTTGAGAAATGCACGCCATTCCCAACGCGGAGCGCCTTTATTTTCGTATTGAACTCCGCTAGGAAGAAAAAGTTAGACCGTAGCCTTGTCGAACAACCTCGTTTCTCGCTTTTGTCGATTGACTCGTGGGA
Organism: Lolium rigidum; assembly: GCF_022539505.1. Lineage (NCBI taxonomy): Eukaryota > Viridiplantae > Streptophyta > Magnoliopsida > Poales > Poaceae > Lolium > Lolium rigidum. Next base: position 145,108,518 of record NC_061508.1, on the reverse strand, counting down.
CTCTACTGAATTCCAGCATGGGTGTGGTAGATTACTGACGTGAAGCCGGACCTCTATAAGTGCTCTACATGGCCGGATCAAAGCTATTCTAAAAACGAGATCCATTGGAGTGGGAAGTACTCAAGATGTAGAAGAGGACTCCGCTGCGCTGCTCTGCTGACTAGCCGTTTCCTCTTCTAAGTAAATAACCTGCTTCAGTTCATGCTCCTTGCTGGCATAACCATATTAAGCTGCATTGGATAAACAATCGAAACTCCGTAATTGTTAATAGTAGGGTAGCGAAGTAGCCGGGGTTGCACGCGTCATCAGAATTCTAGTATAAGGAAGCGACGGGAAGGGAAAGGTGATTACAAAATACGGATACGTAAGGGTTGTGTTTATTGACTATCACAGGAAAATGGTAATAATTTATCACACATGGTATCAGAGCTGATACCTTCACCCAAACCGTAGACGCCGGCGGTGAAGAAGGAGGTGAGGGCGCCTGCTTTGATTAGGCTTACTGTAAGTTTGTTTTCGTTCGACAAATTCCTACCTCTATATCTATCTCTGAGGTGTTTGGGTTTTGCAAAACTCCATAGACATGCAGAAGAGAAATGCTATCCCCACTCCGACCAAGACAGAACTTTTACCAAAAGTTTATTGTGATCTTTTTGTTCAAATAACAATTAAGGTGAAGCAGGGTCAGTCGCCAACTCCTTCATCTCGAGGGTTTCTATCAGGTAAGCGACATGCTGCCTAGATCGCATCTTGCGATCTAGGCGGCACAAGCCCCACGTTGTTCATGCGTTGCTCGTACTGAAGCGTTTTTGATGGCGAGCAACGTAGTTATCATTAGATGTGTTAGGGTTAGCATTGTTCTTCGTTTAAGCATGCTTACGTAGTGCAACCCTTGCATATCTAGCCGTCCTCACGCCTATCTCGGTGTGGGGGCGGCACCCCGCTTGATCATTATTTAGTAGATCCGATCCGTTACGATTGCTCCTTGTTCTACAAGGATTAGTTTAATATCTCGCAATAGTTTGGCCTTACAATGGGGGGAGGATCCGGTGGCACGTAGGGTGGCGTTCGCAAGTCCTAAACGGGATGTTCCTAGGATCAACTTCATGTTGGTTTTTTGGCCTTGTTTAGGATCGGCTTACGAGCACCGTGCGTGGCCGCAAGGCCCAACCTGGAGTAGGATGATCCGGTTATGCGGTGAAAACCCTAAATCGTCGTAGATCTCATTAGCTTCATCTTGATCAAGCAGGACCACCAAGTATTCGTGCACCCCGTACGGATCATGGGTGGATCGGCTCTTTGAGCCGATTCACGAGATAACCTCGAGAGCCGATCGAGGCTCGTATTTAACGTTTACATGTATGCCCTGCAGGAAACTAAGCGAGGCAACCTCATCACCTTCCCGACCGGGTATAGGTCGGGTGGCACGCCCTTGCACTTCGCAACGCCGCGTGTGACCAGAAGAGCATTGCGGGCCGTCGCTCGGAGGGGTCTCAGCCAGCCGCAGCTCTAGGCTCCCCCCGGCTCTACAGTGTTGACAAGGCCGCTGCCCGCCGGTGGGTTTTGGCAGTCAACAAGTACACAAGATTCAATCAAGGCGATTGCCAAATGTCAACGTGTTATTGATGATGCTAATAGAAGTCCTCAATGATTCTATGTAATTTTTTTATTTGGGCACATGAATTGCCTTGTAATTTTCCTACTTGTTTTATTTGTGTATGTAATTGTGTGTATCATTGATATCGGATTTTAGGCTCATGAAATTTAATGCAAGTTGACTAGTCAAACAAGTAGGGCACTACAACAGATTGGGCCGGCCCACTTACAGTAGTGTGGGACCCACTTTCATTTTGGGCCGGCCCACTTCTTTAGTAGGCCGGCCTGGTTACACGATAGTGGGATCCACATGCTTATTGGGCCGGCCCACTATCTTGTTGGGCCAGCCCATTTGCTATATGGTGGTCCCACATGGTAAATGGGCCGGCCCTTTAACAGAAGGTGGGACCCACATGTGTTTTTGGCCCGGCCCACTATCTTGTTGGGCCGGCCCACTTGCTATATGGTGGACCCCACATACTAAATGGGCCGGCCTTTTAACTGGAAAGTGGGACCCACCTGTGTTTTGGCCCGGCCCACTATCTTGTTGGGCCGGCCCACTTGCTATATGGTGGACCCCACATACTAAATGGGTCGGCCTTTTAACATGAAGGTGGGACCCACCTGTGCTTTTGGCCCGACCCACTATCTTGTTGGGCCGGCCCACTTGCTATATGGTGGACCCCACACACCAAATGGGCCGGCCCTTTAACGAGAAAGTGGGACCCACTCGTGTTTTTGGCCCGGCCCACTATCTTGTTGGGCCGCCCACTTGCTATATGGTGGACCCCACATACTAAATGGGCCGACCCTTTAACCGGAAAGTGGGACCCACTCGTGTTTTTGGGCCGGCCCACTTGCTATACGGTGGACCCCACAAACTAAATGGGCCGGCCCTTTAACGAGAAAGTGGGACCCACTCGTGTCTCGGCCCGGCCCACTTGCTTCTTGGGCCGGCCCGATGAGCCGTAAGGTGGACCCCACATGTTAAATGGGCCGGCCCATTTAAGTTTTGACCGATCAACCTTAGAGGTTAGGCCCGGCCCACGTAACTAATGGACCAGCCCAGCTATATAGTTGACCGGTCAAACTATGTCGGCTGGCCCGGCCCGCTTAAGACGTGGCAGGCCTCGTGTGGGCCTACCATCTACCACGGGGTTTCAGCTCGGTTAACGCCGTTAACCGCCGGCTAACGGCGTCCGCCACGTGTCGGCTTGCATGACGTCGGCGATCAACGGGCTCCCGGAACACTTGCGCAACGGTCCGATTTTCCGTGGCGGAAGGGCGCCCAAGCGCGACGGACCGAAAAACGTCGTTGGACTTTGCTCGACGCGGTTTCCACAACAGAACCCATATCGTCGGGTTAGGCCCATAGGCGACGAAAAATACCCCTTAGCGGACGATTTTGAGACGTTGTCTATCAGAACTTTTCTTGTAGTGTCTCTCGGTTATCTCTTCCCAGAACACACCTGATGGAATTGCGAGGCACTGCGACCCGATGTTTGCAAGAACATCGGCTTCATCATTGCTCAGCCTGCTGATGTGATTTACTTCGCATCCATCAAATAGCTTCTCTAGCTCGTTGTACACTTCTTTGTATGCCACCATACTATCATTGATCGCATCACATTGGTTCATGACTTGTCGAGCCACCAATTGTGAGTCGCCAAAGATTTTTAGTCGAGTTGCACCACAGGCCTTCGCCATCTTCATCCCATGTATAAGAGCTTCGTATTCTGCCTCATTGTTAGACGCGTTTGGGAACGTCATCCGTAAGACATACTTTAATTTGTCGCCTTCAGGTGCTATTAGTATCACGCCTGCTCCAGCTCCTTCTAATCTCTTGGACCCGTTGAAGTTCATAGTCCAAGTTCTCGACAAATCTGGGGGTCCTGTATTTTGTAACTCCATCCACTCTGCGATGAAATCTGGTAAAATTTGCGACTTTATTGCTTTTCTTTTCTCGTACGTGATGTCCCGAGGGGAAAGCTCTATACCCCAAAGGGAGACACGACCCGTAGCCTCTGGATTGTTTAGTATATTGGACAAGGGCGCCTCATTGACCACTATTATCGGATGTGCCGAAAAATAGTGCCGCAATTTTCTTGCAGTTGTAAACACTCCCTATGCTAGCTTCTGGTACTGCGGGTACCGCTATTTTGAAGGCGATAAAACTTCACTGATGAAATATACCGGCCTCTGCACTCCATGGAGTTTTCCTTCCTCTTCTCTTTCGACAACGAGTGCCGTGCTGACCACCTGAGGTGTGGCTGCAATATATAACAGGAGGGGTTCCTTCTCTTTAGGCGCCACCAAGATTGGTGGTGTCGAAATTGTGCGCTTGAGATCTTCGAAAGCTCTATCTGCCTCTTCGTTCCACTGGAACTTCTCTCCTTGCTTGATTAAAGCGTAGAACGGTAACGCTTTTTCTCTCAGCCTGGCGATGAATCTGCTTAAAGCTGCGACTCGCCCGGTTAGCTGCTGTATTTCTTTCAACTTTGTTGGCTTCCTCATTGTTACGATAGCTTGAATTTTTTCTGGATTAGCTTCAATCCCTCTTGCTGATACTAGGAACCCGAGAAGTTCTCCTGCAGGGACGCCGAAAGAACACTTCGTCGGATTCAGCTTGAGGCAAAACTTGTCGAGGTTGTCGAAAGTTTCCTTTAGGTCCTCGATTAGTGTTGCCCACTTTTTTGACGTTATAACAACATCGTCAATGTACACTTGTACATTTTTCCCAATCTGTGTTGCTAAGCACTTCTACATCATCCGCTGATATGTAGCTCCCGCGTTTTTCAGACCAAAGGGCATTGTTCTGTAGCAAAACACGCCGTAAGGTGTAATGAACGCTGTTTTGACCTCATCCTATTCTTTCAACTTGATCTATGCATCCAAGAAGGAAAGACGTTCACATCCTGCCGTGGAGTCGATAATTTGATCGATCCTTGGGAGGGGAAAGTGATCCTTTGGACAGTGCTTGTTGAGACACGTAAAGTCGACACACATGCGAAGGACTTTAGTGTTTTTCTTCGGGACCAACACTGGGTTTGCTACCCACGTGGCCTCTGTATGCAGCTCTTTAATGAAACCAGCTTCTCTGAGTCGATCAATTTCTGACACCATAGCTTTGCGGTTTGGTTCGAAAACGCCGCAAAGGTTGCTTAATTGGTCTCGCTATTGGATCCAAGTTTAGGTGGTGCTCGGCAAGTTCCCCGGGTACTCCCGGCATGTCAGCTGGACACCATGCGAAGATTTTCCGGTGCTCACGGAGGAACTCGACGAGCGCGCTTTCCTATGCGAGGTCCATATCTGTCGCGATGGACGTCGTTTTCTTCGGATCTGTCGGGTGAATCTGCACCTCCTTGGAATCTTTTGCAGTGTTAAAGGTTGGTTCTTTGTTAGGCCTTCCTACATCTGGTAGCACATCATAATCAGTCGTGAGCCTTGACGCCATATACTCTGCTTGCATCCCGAAAGTTTCTGACAGTCGATGAAAATCCTTGCCGCATTTATCGGCTAACGCAAAACTTCCTTTGACTGTAATTGGTCCTTTAGGTCCAGGCATCCTCCACAACAGGTACGTGTAGTGCGGTACCGCCATAAACCTGGCATATGCTGGTCGTCCCAACAAGGCGTGATATTGCGATGGGAAATCCACGACTTCAAACTCCAGCCTTTCTATTCTATAATTTTCTCGGGTCCCAAACTGAACATCGAGATTGATCTTCCCCAACGGATAACTCGGCTTCTCTGGCGTGATACCATGGAAACGTGTGTCGGTTTGTTTCAGATTTGCTAGAGATATGTTCATCTTCCTTAGTGTATCTGCGTACATAAGGTTTAGACTGCTGGCTCCATCTATGAATACTCGAGATACGTCAAATCCTGCGATTACTGCTGGTAAGATAAGTGCTGACTGTCCTGGTCAAGGAACTTGCTGCGGGTGATCCGCTATTGTGAAGCCAATGTCCTGCCCTGACCAATTTAGGTACTCAATCGTTGATGGAGGCATCTTCTCTGCCATGAACACTTGCCGCGAGATTACTTTCTGAGCTCTATTGGACGGCCTACCCTTCTGAATCATCGAGACCGCACCATTGGAGTTGGGGTCAATGTATGAAGGTGGTTGTGGCGCTGCCGCTATTCTGAGCTGGTGCCGATTTTCGTCCGTAATTGCGGGAGGAGGTGGCAAGTGGATCTCACTCCTGGGCCCTTGAGGATTTCTATTTGTCGCTTGGGCATTGGCTTTCCCCGCAAACCTTAACATTGCTTGAAAATTTCGACGGTCCTTCCGCAAATGTCCCGACTGTCTTTTCTCGTTGTTGTCGAGATAAAAATGCATCTGACACGGCCCGTTCATCATGTCCTCAGGGGACACGAAAGGTCTCTGGAACCTTGGCCCATTATTTTGCCTATTATTTCGAGAATCATCTCTATTGTCGCCTCGCTGCTCGCTACTCCTTTGATAGTCATCTCTATTGCCTCCTCCAGCGCTTGCTCGAAACCCAGCCGAGATTTGACCAGGAGCGTCGTAACTCGAGTACTGCCGAGAAAATCGTCGCCTATTTTGGAAATTTCGATTGCGGTCCTCTTCAGGCGACCTGTGCCGTTTATTGTGAACAGCATCCTCTCCATCTGCCCACCTGTTTGCTATCTCCATCAATGCTGATACTTTTTTTGGGTTAGTTCTCCCCAAATCCTCGACAAAGTCTCCTCGTCGAATTCCTGCTACGAATGCATCTATCGCTCTCTCGTCAGATATGTTCTCTGCCGAGTTTTTAATGATGTTCCACCTTTGGATATACTTTCTCATTGACTCATCATGCTTTTGTCGACACGATCTCAACTCTTCTAACGACGCAGGTTTTTTGCAGGTAGATCGGAAGTTCTTGACGAACATATCCTCAAAACTTTCCCAGCTGTCGATGGAACCTGGGGGAAGCTTCTTTATCCAAGATCTTGCGGCTCCACTCAGATGTACTTGGATGCTCTGCATGGCTGTTGCTCTGGTTCCTCCTATCAGCTTCACCGTCTCGAGATAATCGACTAGCCAGTCCTCTGGCTCTTGCAGGCCGTCGAATTTTTTGAAATTGTTGGGTAATTTAAACCCTGAAGGAACTCGAGTTTTCCGGACCCTCCTTGTAAAGCACGGCAGCCCACACATATCCTCATCATCTATCTCTGGGGAGTGTCGATGTTCCCTTCTATTTTGTCGTGCTCTGTCCACCCGTGCTTGTGCTGCTGTGTCTCGTGCTCCACTTGTTCTCTCGGGACCTGGTGCTGCTGCAGCGGGTCGTGGACTATTTTGCCTTGCTGCCCCTTCAGGAGGCGGAGTTACGAATGCTGTCCCCATAACTCCGACTCCTGCCATGGCCATATTGTACAATGCTTCTCTTGGATCTCCGGGAGGTGGTCTATTTGCGAGGATAAAGGCTTGTGTCGCCATATACCCAGCTTCCGGTGTTTTGGGAATAATATTCCCCCTCGTGTCGATTGACATAAAAGACATGTCGAGGTTTTGAACTAAGTTTTCTCTCTCTGCTTCAGGTATATTTTGCAGACGAGATCTCGCTCTCCTTCGAGCTTCCCTGTGACTATCTCCCGAAGTTCCTGAATGTCGACTTAGCTCCGCTCTTCGCCTGCTTGATGCGGAGGCTGCTTCCTGCCTCCTATCCAACTCGATTTTCTGTTTCTCGAGCTCCCTCCTGATACGGGCAAGCCTATATTGGTACGCTTGTGACTCCTCAGGTGTTGCCGCAATAGTCATTGGTTCTGTACCATCGATAGCTCTTGCGACTCGATCCCATACGGCCTGCGGAAATTGCACCATCTCTCGTGTTCCTGTTCCGATATATGTTGTTCCCAAACCTCGCGCGAGATCTGCGGGATCGACATACGGATTTCCCGCATCATCGAAAGCCTCTGACGTCGCTGGTTCTGTCCGGCTTGTTCTCCAATTGCGTAGATCTGATGATATTTTGGATTCTGAACTTTGTCGGGTTTGGTGACACCATCATAGAGATTGGTGAAGACCTTTCCAACGGTGATGGATTTGTCGATGAAGTTGAAGCTGTCGGTGTCGCCCAAGTCATCGCTTATATAGGAGTCCGCAGATGACTCGAAGGACATGTCGTTGACGATCTTGACGAGTTTTTCGCTCGCCCTGGTGCTGATGAAGCGTGGCGATGAAATCTCCTAGTCGCCTGACTCGATTGATGATGCTGAGCTCGAAAAAATCGGGATCGACCGCCGATAATCCCGACGAGATCGGAATTTCGAGACGATACGCTCCTTCTTTCTCGACGCGGAAGTGGAACTTCCCGAACGTCATCTCCATGGGCTCCTCCAGATACGCATATGCATCCAAACGGGAGGGTGGGTGAGGTACAAAATCAACTAGACCAGTTTCGATCCGTTTACCTCTGTCCATTGCGTTGCTTGCAGTTGACGAAGTCGACGATTTTCAACGTGCCATCGAGATCAGATCCTTGACACCTCTAATTCCCACAGACGGCGCCAATTGACAAGGGATTAACTTATCAATGCCTACAGATTGTAGACTAGGGTTTCAGTCGGAAGTAGAGGGCAAGTAGATCTCGAAGGTTTCAGCCGAAAAGTGCTCGACGATATGAAAACTAGGGTTTTGTGAGACAATGAATCGATGCTTTCTTTGTCCCTCGACTCCCCTTTATATAGGAGGCGGAGCCGAGAGATTCGTAATACACAAGTTACAGAGTCCGGGAGGGTTTCCAACCCATCCCGCAAGATCACAAGTATTATTTCCTAATACAACTCTAGCTTTCCTTAATAGTAATTTGGGCTTCCGATTCTCCTTATCCTTCGAGTCGCGGGCCTTCAGTAAATCCTGGGTACCATCTTCGGCAGGCCCATTGGGGATGCCTATGTCACCTATGAAATATTCCTTCATATAAACTCAATGAAAACATTAGTCCATAGGGGTTGTCACTAATTATCAAAACCACACATAGGAGAAATATACCCTTACACTCACCTCCCGTGTTAACTCCACCATCACATGACATTGGTGTGACACTGGTGATGTAAGGTGCTTCACGCAGGAGTCCGTAAAGATGTCATGCCACGCTGGGCAGGCCACAACACGGTCAAGTCGCACTCGAACGTTTGCCCTGCCCTTCCTCTTATTGTCATATGTGTACGGTACCCCTGAAAAGCCAAGATCGGACAAGTTACGGTCATACAAAATATCGCGCAAAGCTTCCATTTGGTAAACTGATCTGGGTGTATTCGATAGATGCTCTTCTGGCCAAAGCACTTCATTAAAATCTCCAAGGACGAGCCAAGATAGATTAGATAGGGGTTTCAATTTCCTCACGGCATCCCACATATAGTGTCAATTTTCCACACGTGGTTCACCATAGATACAAGTAATACGCCATTGAGACGTATTTGGGGAATCTTGAACATACGCATCAATAAATCATTAACAGTTTGAACTTTTGCATTTATTTGGTGGTGCCAAAAGAGATCTAAACCACCACTAAGACCATCACTAACAAATCCTGCAAAACCTTTAAGACCTAACCTATAACGTAAGCGACACATCTTATTAATATGTTTCCTAATTTCACAAAGGAAAAATAAATGAGGACGCTAAACTTGTGTATTACGGGGACATGACCGGCTCCCCGATAGATTAACGATAGGCAACTCATTACTCCTAACGATACCACATATTTGGTCTCGTCAGTTGACCGGGAGGCATAGAACCGGTTATAGCCAACTTCTTGTTCCTTCTATAAACAATCTCCACATTGTGCGGTGCTGATTGTCCCTGTGCATCTCCTTGCACCCTTCCCATCTTTTGCATACCTCCATCTGTCGAGCCTCCCGTAGTCAAGGCTCAGGAAGAGGTCCGACCCTGCACTTCCTGTTCTTCCGCCATCCTCTTGCCTAGAACCATATCAGCAGGTAACAAAGAGACATCGCTGAAATAACCAAAGGATACTTGGAGGCTGGATAAGCCCTGGAGAGCTGAACCCTATTTTTTTTTTACGGAGATACGCCCCCATCAAGAACGATTTGTTTGTCATAAAACTAATTTTAAGCGGTGAAATATTCCATGACATGAAAAATCATACCAACAAATGGATACTTTAGGCTATTTGATAAAACGCCCCACTTTACTTTGCTATTTGCCCCAAACGTCATGTTTACTTTGGCATAGCTCAAATGCCCCGTTTTACTTTTGCCATTTGCTCAAAATCCCAGTCCAGAGCCATCCCTCAATTCTAGGGTTTCTGCCTACCCATGGAGTGAGGGCAGAGAGGAAGAGAGGGGCGCAGAGAGGGGCGCGGCGGTGAGGGGCTTCGTCACAGTGGCCAGCTGGTCGTCGCCTGGAGCCTGTCTTGTTCCTTCGGTTGAGAGAAAGAGAGCTACATGAAGAAAACCGTAGCTCTCGGTCGCTCCCGTGGGCGACGCGAGGGCTCCCGGCGGCGCCTGCCTCGTCCCTCCTCCTCTCCTCCCCCTCCCCTCGCCGCCGCCATAGGGCGTCACCGGGCAAAGCCCGTGCGGCACCGGCGCCGGCAGGGCCCTCTACCCTCTCGCGCGGTGGCCGTGGCGCGGGTCGTGGCGGCCAGTGAGGGCGTCGCGCTGGGAGGCGGGCGCGGCGGCACGGAGCTCCGACCTCGGCATGCTGACGGCGCATCCATGGCGCGCTCGTGGCGGTGCCGGCTCCCTGGAGCGGCTCCGGCGCGGGCGGCGCGAGCTCGAGCCCTAGCGGGCTGGTGAAGGTGATGGCGGCGCGAGTGGGTTCCGGTCCGGCGAGCAGCTCGGCCGGCAGCTACGGCGCCCGTCCGCTACGGCGTGGAGGGGTCCTGGGAAGAAGGTGTTGCGCGCTAGATCTGGCCGCCTCGAGTTCAGGCCGAGGCAGGAGCCCCGGGCCCCTTTCGAGCCCTTTTTCGCCCCAGATCCGTGAGCGCCGACAGCCATGGGGGCTGCTGGAGGCTGATCTGGCTATGTTCCCCTCCAGGTGGCGGCGGCGCAAGGTGCGGTGGTTGGCCGGCTCCTCGGTTGGAGTCCGGTGTCCTCACCTGCAGTGGTAGCAAGCTTGGCCGGCGGCGGTGGCCTGCCTGTGTTGGTGAGGGTGTTGGGACCGTGTTGGCTTACCTTCAGGCCAGGCAGGGGCCTGGTGCCATGAGAAGCCATCGTCTTTCGTCCCGCGATCTGGTGTTTCCGGCAGCCACGGGGGCTGTTGGTTTACCGATCATCGGGAGGTGCTCTCTCCAGTCAGGTTCGATGCTTCCAGGCAGGGGGTCCGGGGTACTCGGTGCGAAGGTCTACTCGTTCTCATCCTTTTCTTCGTTGTGCTCTGAGCTAGGACACCGGGGCGGCGGCCCTGGAAGGTGGGAGTCATGTTGGTTGGCGGGCGAGCCAATGACTCTAGTGTTGGCTGGTGACCATGGCCGTGAGGGCGGCGTGGTGGTCGGCGAGTCGAGTGTTGTGGGGTGTAGATGGCGGTGATGTTGCCAAAGGGAAACCTTTGCCCCTTGGGCCACGGCGGCGGCGTCCGCGGACGGCGTTCCCTTGTTGAAGGCGCCGTGAGGCCAATCTCCATTCCTCTACTTCGTCCGAGTGAAAACCGCGGTGGCGGCACTCCGGTGTCGTGCTCTTCTTGAAGACACCGTCTTGGAGCCCACAGCGGGAGGCTCACCGATGGTTGTGACGGAGGTGATTCTTCGGCGATCTTCGGCAAGGCTTGCTCCGTGCCCTCCCCTTGTCGAGCTTCCTTGGCGCTATTGTTCGGTTTGTGAGCAACGAGGGTTGGCCCCCGGTGGTGGTCGGCTTTCGGTGGCGTTTCTGCGACGGAGTAGTTCTGTTGAGGCGCGCGTGAAAATGGCTCACTCTCAAGTGAGCTCCGGCCGACACTGTAGACTCCAGCTCTAATCCGAGTCTCGTAGGCGCTTTGGCTGAGCTTGTTGGTCGCGCTTCCGGTTGTAGCTTCTTCGGTAGCTCGTGTGGGTGTGTGGTGTTGTTCTGTAAGTTGGGTTCAACACTTTGTATCATTCTCGCTGTTGGTGGCTTTGTTAATTCAAAGTTGGGCAATTGAGTGACTTTTATCTATAAAAAAAAAGAGCTACAGGCAGATATGTCACGGGCTTAGCTCTAGATATTTCCACTCAGGGGTAAAAAGGTAATAGCATACTAGAGATTAGATTAGATCAAACGAAGATTTTAGTAGTAAATCACTCTAATGGGGCCTTTGAGCAAATGGCAAGAGTAAAACGAGGCATTTGAGCTATGCCGAAGTAAACATGACGTTGGGACAAATGGCAGTAAAATGGAACATTTTATCAAATAGCCCGGATACTTTTGCTATCTTACGTAAATATTATTTTTCAGGAGGCAGGACAAGTATGAGTGGTTTTTGATTCTCACGTGAATCAATCGATACAAATCCAATTCCAAAACAAAGGCCAAGTTGTATATAGATCAAGTTTCAAGAAAAGAAGACACAGATTTTCCGGCCAAGCGTTGCTCAAATAGTACTTACTTATATGGCACTCTCTGAGCAGAGCAGTATGTTTCAATATTTGTACCTACTCCGATCATAATCCTTTTTTCAAAATAGCGTGTATGCGTGTATGGTATCTTGCTCTTACATATGACTAAAAAATATACCAGAAGAATAAGTGGAAATTTGTTTAAATCTAAACAGGAAAAATCGGCACCAGAAACATGCCTAGATTGATTCACAACCATGCAATCACTTTTTAGGAACAAACATCTAATTGAACCATAATGATTACTAATGCAAATTTGGATACAAAATGGCTAGCATGATGTCATATTTGTTTTATAGGTTTTCAGCAATGGCACGCAAGGTGCATACCCCAACCCCCCTCCTCTACCGAACCCCTCCCCAACCCTAACCGCCGTCGCCGCCGCCGGTAGCGCCGCTGGGGTAAAGACCCTCGGGGCGTGGCGGCGGCGGGGGCCTTTCCTCGCCGACGTGGGGGACGGCGGACGGGCTCTCCCCTCCTCGACGCACGCGGCGGCGAATGGCGCAGATGGTGATAGGCAGCGGCGGCTCTTGCGCTGCGGTCCCCCCCCCTCCCGTAGGCTTCTACCCGCACCACACCGGCAGGGCTGGTGGTGGGCGGCGGCCAGGCCCTCGGTCTGCGCCATGCCCTCTCCCCCCCCCCCCCCACCGCCTCTCGTCGGTGCGTGGAGGCGATCTCGGGTTTCTTCCGCGTCACGAGGGCGCCCGGGGCAGCAGCCTTGGGTTCGACGGAGGAGGTGGTTCTCTTCTTTGCCGGAGAGGGTCGGCCTGCGGTTGGTGGTGGTGGATCTTTTGATCCATCACCACGATCCGGCGGTGAGATGGGGGGGCATGGAAGCCGGCGATGGTGTCGCCGGTGGAGGGTTGGATTGGCTAGCCCGGGATGGTCGCCGACGTGGGGGTTCGACCTGTATATAGGCAGCGGTCCTAGGGCCTCTCTTGCGTGAAGAGGAGGACCTACCGGAGGCTTGGACTCGTGATCTGGCCGGTGGGTTGAGTTCCGGAAGGCTCCGCCGATGAATGTAAAAGTGCTTTGCCTGGAGTTTGCTGGATCAGAGGTATTCGGTCGTGCGCACCCATGCTTTTATTCCGACCGATTGGTTCTGGAGGGAGCGGCGCGAAGCTCTTTTTCTGTGTTGACATCAAGTGACTATGGATCCATGATGAAAGTCGGAAGAAGAGAATTTCATGAAGGCCGGAGGGGAGGACTAGCTAAGGGAGGTTCAAGTCTCCCCGCTGTTGAGAGAATTGCTTGGTGTTCCGGGCATCACAACAGCGGTATGAAAGTGAGGGCGACAACACAGGTGAAGTGCAGAGTTCTACCTTTCAGGGTGAAAACCCAAGGTCTGGCCTTAACTGGTTGTGCCTAGCAATGGCCTTGGTGGAGGCATTGTTTTGAGAGCGGGGACTATCTTCGGTGAAAACCTAAGATCTTTGATCGGGCGAAGATGGTGTTTGAGCACTATTCCCTTTATGGAGGCGTCGTTTTTTGGAGAGTCTGTAATTCAGGTGTTGTCTTGGCGGTGGATGTATTGCTGTTGTTAGGCCTGAGATACTGTAGCGGGACTTTTGTTTCTTAGTTTTCTTTTCCTTTTATTTTGGATGTGTGCATCCGTAGTGCCATTAGGGTGGTGCGTTGTTGCAGAGGCAGAGTGTATTTAGTATCTTCTTGATATTAATATATTCCCTTTATCGAAAAAAAAGCAATGGCACGCAACAGTGTGGCGGGAGGCAGAGGCTTGTGGGGTGTGATGTGTGAAAGCAACTTGAGGATCTTTCAGTGATCCCCATGCAGAGTATATTTGTGGCAACTCAATCGTAGGAGAAGCAAGTATATTTTGACAGACACGTTCTCCTGGATTATGTGATATTTCTAATCAATGTATATATGTCGTTGTGGTTAAGATTGTTGTTCCGTAGTGACGTGCGGTCTCTCTAACAAAGCACCTTTTATACAATGTATCTTCCGTTGCAATGTATGGGCAATTTTCCTGGTAAATGCCGACCTGTTCCTTCTACAAAAATGGGCATGTCGTCCCCTCAAAATGTGAAATAAAAAAGAACTGCAACATATATTTACTGTAAACATCTATTTGAGCACACTATGTTGGTCAAAGTAATTCATGGGCAATGGGTAGATACTAAGAAAAAAATTATGGTAGACAAATTTGTAATTTCACAGCCAATTCTCCAACTGATATGTATGGTTGAAACCAAGCATCAAACACCACGGCATGAAAGGCCTATTATCAGTTCTCACAATTAGTGGCAACCGAAATCATTTTCGGAATGACTGCTTGCTTGCAGAGCTTTATGCTATATTATGCATTTAAATTTCTGTCTGAATTTGACAGAATTATATTGGTGTTCAGTAACACTGTACATTTACAGATCTTAGCCTACTACACGGGATTCGACTCTAGGTGCTGATGATCCTCTTGTACATGTCTGAACAAGCTATATCAGTACATTGGCATATACGGGTAGGCTAATTTTGGAGAATCTACAGTAATTGGCAAAGGATGTTATTTCATCTACGTCTGCTGTTATTCTTCCGATGTGGAATGTATCCCTAGAGGATCTCAAATTCTCAATGGAATGCTGTTATTTTCAAATGAATGGGGATGCTATTTGAGTAGCCTTCTAGGCAGTAAAAATTGGTCGGCTCAAATCTGACCAAGACTGAGGAAGAGTTCTCCCTGTATATCATTATGTAATCTGAGGTTGATATGTGCAGGAGAGGGGCTTTACTTGCACGCAGTCTATCATAACCACGCTATCAGCTCCATTAATGACAGCTTATTCAGTGCTGGGAGGGCGTGTGCCAATATACTCAAAACCCACGACGAGGAATGCTAGGCCTTGAACAAAGAGGTAGATGTAGTATCCCTTCTTCGCATAAAGCACATCGTAGCAACCACATATGATTATGAAGATTCCAACAAAAATTTCTGAGCAGTTGTACCTGATAAAAACACTTATAGATCAGCATCTGACACTTAGAATTCGGTAGTAATGTAGTACTTCAGAAGTATACTAAATCATAGTGTTAGCTTTAAATTTTCTAGGAGTACACAATAAACTTTGCTTACTTGTCCCAGAATCTAATTCGCCACTTCTTGAGCTTAGGTACCAGGGGCGTTGTTAGGTCGACATCTATAATTTTTACAGCATCTAATCCATCGGTGGCTGACTTTGTCTTGTTGGCGTCTCCCAATTTCTCGGTGACTACCCACTCATTGACTCGTCCAGCGTCTAGAAGACCAGTTGTGGCTGCTTTTATCCGATGCAACGACATCACATTCTCAAAGAGGACCCAGAGGATCACCAGGTGAAATGAACTGAAAGAGGGACCTTCTGGTGTTAATTGAATATAATATCACTACTTTCATTCTGAAACTTCAATCATGGAATGGTTGTTACCTTGGTGATCCCAGGGCCTTGCAGATGGTGATAACAGTTGGAACATAGACCATACCCCAGAGAGGTATTTGAATCTCAGGGAAGAAAACGGACACCGGGATGGCAAAGCAATAATAGATGAAAGTTACTGTGTGAGCAGCAATCTTGCCAACAAAGAAGAAGTCATACAGCAGGTGGATTTTGCTCAAAAATGACACTTTCTACACAGAGAGAAAGAGAGTAACCACCTCAGTCAATAAGATGGTGCGATGCATTTGGCAAAGGTTTCCTTTAATAAAACACAAACCTTGTTCTCCAAAATCTCTACCATCATTTTCTTGAATAGGTTTGCCGGTCCGCATGACCATCTGTGCTGCTGAAATCGGTATGCCTTGAATGTGCTTGGCAGCTCACTCCTGACCTAACCACACACAAGCGAGTGTTATGTTGATCTTTAGATTTATTTTTTATGAGTTTGGTCATTTCTAACATGAAGTATAGGAGCATCCGCTTACTTTTACGTCACCGACATACACGAATTTCCAGCCCTGCAGTGTTGTGCGAACAGCCAGGTCCATGTCCTCCACAGTGGTCCGGTCTTTCCACCCCCCAGCATCGTCGATCGCCGAAATCCTCCAGACACCGGCGGTCCCTGCAAGATGGAAAATCACCAACAAAGTTACTCAGCGTGCTGTTTTGGATGCTTGAGCGATTTCCGACGAAACAGATTTTACCGTTGAAGCCGAAAAATGAGTATATTACAGAACCAGCCTCTTGCTCGAACTTGAAATGGTAGTCCAGTGACATTTCTTGGAATCTTGTCAGCAAACACTCGTCAGAATTAACTGCATGAACAGCAAAACAAGAGACTTAGATCCAATTAAGCCAGAACAGCATCTCTTTGCAAGTAGTTGTAGGTCAAGAACTTTGGCTCACAACAAGAGAGCACATATATACGTACTGACCGAATTTCCAGCGAGTCTGAACCAGGGCGATGTCCGGGTTGTGCACGAGGAACGGGACAGTCCTCAGGAGGAAGTCGGACTCTGGTTGGAAGTCGGCGTCGAACATGGCAATGTACTCGCATTCCTGCACGTAGCTGTGCTTCAGCCCTTCCTTGAGCGCGCCTGCTTTGTACCCCTTCCGGTTCCCTCTGACCTCGTACTTGATGTTCACGCCTTTGCCCTTCCATCTCCTGCACTCTATCTCCACCAAGTCCTGAAAACGAAACGGAAAAAAGAGGCAAATTTTTTCTCAGTTACAGGGTTCAGTTCATCAGTTTTACTTTGCGTTGTGTGCAGCTAGGTACTCTGCTATCCAAACATGTACGGCAGCAACATTCAAGCCTTCTGAGGTTATAATTTATATCTGCAACTATATGCTTGATTTTATGCAAAATTTACAGTGGTTATATTTTTATAAACCGTTCATCCACCCAGATCTGACGGTGCTAAATAGACGAAGGCAAACTGATGATACCCTAGGAAACCATAAGTGTGAGACTGATATCAAAATCATGTGGAACCTGTACCTCTAATATATTTTTCTGAGATAAAAAAACAATCTTTTGATCGGCCGAACAATCAGATAAGCATGCACGCATCTCAAAGTCACCCAAGTCTACGAGCCTTCTGTTTCCCCACTCCTCTCTCGCCTCTCTCTCTCTCTCTCTCTCTCGATGAACTCGTCCTCTCTTGATGTCCGTCTCTCTTCTCACTGGCGATCCCCGCATTGTTGTCGGGGCGGCACCATGGAGCCCGCCTGGGGAGACGGGGCTGCGACGGAGGGACGTGGGCGGCTAGAGGAGGAGCAACTAGTGGAGACGTGGCTGGAGAGGGGAGGAGCGGTGGCGGTGGCGATGTCCCGGTGCGGCTGTCGAGGCCGCCCAAGATTTGCGGAAATAAAAGAGCCTCCTTAAGCATCAACCGTACCTTAAGAGAACATAAATAAACTACATCCCCAAAACTGATAGCATACCCCAATATACACATGAAGCGCACAAAAGCAAAGAAAAATAAACAAAATGGTCCAGAATCAATCTGTTGACGCAGATCCGTACCACAGGATTCTCCGGGGCGGCGCAGCAGCATTTGATTGCTACCGCTGGCAGTTGCCACTTGCAGCTGCTTGGTGGGCATGGCATAGCACAGCGAACCCTCTCCGGATGGAGGAAGAAGAAACACGGATTCCTCGCACGGCCTCCTATAGGCTATAGATGCCGTGGACCTCGTGGCAAGTGGCGGCCGTAAATTCGGTACACGGCACGGGCAAAGAAGCTGGGTGTGCTTGCCGGATCTCGTGGGGAAGCTTGCACTTAGTGATTTGTTTTTGTTTGCGACATTTGTGCGTCGCAACTGCCGCGGTTACGCTAGGAAATAGATTAAGAAAACGATAACTTGGAGTTAGGATGTCAAACAGGAGCGATGGACCCCTGCCTGCAGACAAGGAGCAAGTGTGGTGGATCGAGAACGAGAACAAGCGATCACTGTACCTACCACTTGCAGTCGAAGATCCAACCCTGTGTCACGCTTCACCACGTTCCTTGTCTCACGTGCATATGTCTACACGACCATGTAATTCTAGCTATTTCCATCTCTGATATACTAGTGTATAGAAGAAAAAAAAAAGCAATTGGCAACATGTCCGTATCATGACCCGTGAGTCCACTGGTTGGGGCAAGCATGCATAATGGAGGAGGAGTACTAGGAATAGGAATATTGTTAGGACCCTAGAATTCTCTATCTACGTCCTAATAATGTTGTTTTAATGTGACCTACTCCCATGACCCCAGCATCATCACAAAAAATAGTAGTACTAGGGAAAAGCTATCCAGCCTTTGTGTTGGCACGAAAACAATCAGAAACGGAAAAGGCTGCGGCAGGTGTGCTCGAGCTATAGTGCGGATCAGCCTGAAAAACTTGTGGTCGACATCTGCTGCATCGATCGCTGGAAATTCATATACTGTAGGAAAAATAGAACATTGATCTGCATCGCATGCCACTAGCCACGATCTGCTGCACGACCGCGTCTACGGCGGCCGGCCGGCCGGCTTGCGTCGAGTGATGAGCGGGCGAGCGTTGTCGCCATGGTGGCCGGCAGACAAAAGTATGGCATGAGCGATTTGTGGGCGGAATTGAGGACTCTGATCTGATTTATAGTCCTCTATATATCTAATCCTGCCGCGATCAGCTGGATCGGTCGCGTCGCACGCACCACAGGCCAATGATAGTAAATTCAGCAGGGTTGGCGTTCCACTGACAGTAGTACATTATCCGTGTGGCAGATTGCCAGGTGAGTAGGTCGCGGTCCAACCTTTGGCAGAGCAAGGCTTGTCAAGACGCCCATTACTAAATAGTGACGGCCAGAATCAGATCGATCGGCCGGGGCGTTTTTGAGCCGGCAAGCAAGGCCGGAGTCAGACCACTCTCTCTCCCTTGGTTTTAGTAGGAGTGGTGCCAATAATTAAGGGCAGCGATCGGACACGAGCTAGCAGCTACCAGTACGACCAATCCATCCCATACTGGATTGCCAGTTTTGGCGTCGGGAGGGATGGGAGCAGACAATATGCACGCCGAGCGACAGGCCGGCCGGCGAATGCCAACATGGGAATTAGTCCGCGACCGGCGATTACTGTCGTCCGTCCGTGTGCCAGCTGCCGATGCCAACCAGGAAACGACGCACAATGCAGTAGGAAATTACGCATGTTATATACACTAGGAAAGTAGTGAATCGTACGACTATACGAAGAAACTGACGCGTCAATGATTAAATTCCATCTGTGTGCAAAAGCTGGACGCGAACATGCATGCATGCATGCCGGGAATTCACGCATGTGCGGGGATTGCTGAGCTACATGCGCGGGTCGGGGATGGAATGGGTTACCTTTACAACGGGGTCAGTGGAGTCGTCCAGCACCTGTATCACCAGCCGCTCCGACGGCCACTCCAGCGCACACGCCGCACCGATCGACAGCTTGTACACCTGCAGCAGTAATTGCCCATCCATCACGAACACAGAAAATCAGCACCGCGTGATCTTGCAGTAAACAAAACCCACCACGGCAGCACGACCGAGGTCAACCAAATCGATGAAGTCACCACAAATTCTTTAACCAAAACACTGCGAGCACTCACCTCCCTCTCGTTGTACATGGGGATCTGCACAAGCACCACCGGGAACGCCGCGCTCCCGCCGCCGAGAAGGGCCTCCTCGTCCTCGCCGACGCCGTCGACCGCGGCGCCGATCGACCGCCACCGGTACCGGCGCTCGGGCTTCATCCCGAAGGCTTTCACCGTGAAGTAGACGGCGGCGACGAACAGCTTCTCGAGAAAGATCATCACCGTCATGGCCAGCGATAGGAACACCAGCAGCCGGATCGCCGGCACCACCACGAACGCCCTGGCCTGCGCCCACACGTAAGCGCATTGCGCCGCCACGGCCGCCCAGTCCACCCGCACCGGAACATCCTCCCACAGCCTCGCCGCCAACTCCGCGCCGGTGCCGCGGGTCATGGCGTCCATCCCCGGCCGCGCGAGGCCGGATGACGGGTGGCTGGATCTAGGAGGACTAGGACCGGCCGGGTGCAAATGCTGATGCGACTAGCTAATCCAGGTAGGTACACTTGTGCGGGCGGGCTTATATAGATAGTGGATGGACATGGCAGGGGCATGCCGTCTTATTACTACTGATGGCTACTCCTCCATATCACCATATGGCTGCACCATGTCAGCGCATGTGTTTACTGAGCAGATGTTCTTGGCCTGGTTAAGTCTTCTGTTTTCTTCATCTCCCCTCACGATCCCAATTGGGATCTGAATTCTGGGTGCAGTGGTGGCTAGCTGGTCTTAACCGTATGTGCGTGATGATTCTGGGTTTTCTGATGGTGGTTGGTGAGATGTGAATTATGGACATGGAGCGGGATGAGCTGTGTTACTTGCGAGGGAGGCAGTAGTACACAGGTAGTGGCGAGGGTTTTAGCAGCCACTTGGTGCTCCATTATTGGCGTGCATATATGGATAAAGTAAAAGTGAAGGTGGACGCGAGGTGCAAGAAGCCAGATGAGAGATGACATGGCAATGGGCTGTATGTTCCAGCAACCCCAGGCCTTGTATGTAACCGGCAGCCATGTGGTCGGATCGGATCTCTCTGTTTGTTCACAGGCGTATGTCTTCACAAGGTGCCTGCCTACTGGCTAGAGTCTAGAGCTTGGACTTGGTAGTTTTGGCCCCCCGTGAGTATCAGACATTCACAACTGATAGATAGGTACTGGCAGTGTGCAACCAAATTACCGGCCCGGTGAGAGCATCAGCCATTCACAAACTGATCGATGTGCAGCCAAACAATGGATCCTTCTCAGGCGATCCGTCTCTCAACTCTGAAACAAGCTGCTCCTCACCTCTCGTTCCTTTGCTAGTTTGCTGCCCTGCCCACCACTATCTTCGGCTTCGGCCGGCATGTCACTACTCAATACTCCTCCATTTCCTTTATTAGTTTCGGCCTCTTCTTCTGCGTCTAATTCTGCGACTTTGGGTCCGCCCAGTAAGTAGAGATTCATTGCAGGAATGGGCCTCTTAAATTACGTGTCGGCGACTCAAAGCCACAATTGCAGCAAACAACAACACGTAGGTGGAAGTGGATATGGTTCTCAGTTCAGTTGGGCGGAGACCACGGACAGCCTATACAGTCTTGCAGGCAAAGGTAGGGCGCGACGCATCTATGCCAGCTCTACGTGATAAAGATAGTTAATCCATTTACTAAGGGAATTATAGAGTGGATTGGAGTATATTCGACGTAATTTTTTACTGAAAGGGGAATTAATCCACCTCAATCCGCAAACTGTGCTCCACGAGACGGGGAAGAATATACGCATACGATGAGCTAAGAAGAGTTCATAAACTTTCTTTCTATCGATGTATCTGTATAAAAAGCTTTTGCGTTTCTCATAAAAAAGAAGAAAATCAGAACGACCTTGTAAGTGTAATAAGGACGTACTGCTGCCTCCCTCGCAAGAAAGAGGATCAAGACTCAGGAGGCAGCCGCGGCCACAAAATCCATCTAGAGTTTCCTTCTGAGGCGTGGCAATGCAGAGGCGAGACCAAGGTTTAAAATAGCGTGCTAAATGAAATAGCGTCGGTCTACTTCAAACGCTATGGACGCTATATCGTGCTAATTGCGTGCTATATTTCAAATAGCGTTTTGAAAAAAATATCAAATATAGTCTAAAAATAAAGGATTTCGCTAAAAAGTTTGGATATTTAGTCCAAAAAATAACTGAATCATACATACATAGCCACATACAACAAATAGATCTCAAATTTTTCAGAAGGCTAACATCAGTATTCCACAAGGCGACAACATAGTATAAATTATTTATTAAGAATCATCAGCATTAGCGATATTAAGTTCTAATCTAGAAGAGGAACCAAATATTGCAGTTCATCATCACGAAAAAGTAAAAGTAACTTTGCCTGAAAAAATAGCGCGCTAACGCTATGAAGTTTTAGCACGATATATCATGCTATTTCACAAATAGCGCCATAGCGAGTAAAATTACAAAAATTTAACGTAGACCCTCCAAATATGCTATTACGTGGTATTAACGGAGAAATAGCGCGCTATTTTAAACCTTGGGCGAGACCCGTCTCTCAACTCTGAAGCAAGCTGTTCCTCACCTCTCGTTCCTTTGCTGCCCTGCCCACAGCCCCACACTATTCCATTTCAGCACTAGCTTCGGCTGAGGCCGGCATGTCACTACTCAATAGTCCATTTCCTTTATTAGTTTCGGCCTCCTCTGCGTCTAATTCTGCGACTTGTTGGGTCCACCCGGTTAGTAGAGATTGATTGCCAGACTGAGCCCCTTAAAATATGTGTCGGCGACTCACCGCCACAATTGCAGGAAACAACAACACCTAGGTGGAGGTGGACATGGTTCTCAATCTGTCGTTGGATGGTTAGGAGGGCAGTGGCATTTCAGCCCACCAGAATTTAAATTTCAGATTTTACACTTTGGTGTATCATTAAAAGTTAGAATATTCTTCTTTGTAAGGCTTTGCGAATAATTTAATAAAAAAAGTTGTGTGTATTCTTTAGATGCAGAGGCTGAAGAGTTGCTCTCATTTCGAAAAAAAAACATTAAAAATTGGAATATTCTTCAGCGGGAGACGATGTTTCCGTCGACTGCGAGACGTCTGTGGTGACTTCGTCAATCTCAAGACCTACCATCTCAGTTTCTTGGACTCAGTCTCTCGAAGGTGCTCATAGATGTAAGGTGTACGTGCGTGCGTTCATAGAGGTGAATGTATGTACGTATGTATGAGCGTATGCGTTTGTACTGTGATTCGCAAAAAAAAAAGTGGATATGGTTCTCACTTCTTAGTTCAGCTGTGCGGAGACCACGCACAACCTATATAGTCCTACAGGCAAAGGTAGGGTGCGACGCATCTGTGCCAGCTCTACGTGATAAACATAGTTAATCAGTTTAATAAGGGAATTAGAGTGGATTGGAGGTGATATTTTAAAGGGATTTAAACCACCTCAGCCCATAACAAAATGAACAAGGCTAAGACAACTTATAGTGCAAGTAACTTCAAGAGTAACTCCGTGTCTAACTCAGCAAATTAACTTATGTGGCAGTGAGTTAATAAGAAGAGAGAAGGATGGAGTAAGGCTGCTCATAGTGGGGAGTAACATCAGGTGGTGTTATTCATATGTTACTAGCACATGTTACTACCTTCGTAGTGGAAAGTAACATATGAGTGGTAGTATCATGCAAAGTCTCATTTATTTGTTTATAGACTCATGTTGTATTGGGGTGTGTGTGATGTTATGGTAACATAGCTAGTTACTAGCTATGTTACCCACTAGGAGTAGTCTAACATAGCATGTAGTATCACACTTCCCAATGTACAATGAGCATACAAGCTAATTAATAAAGCCACCTATGATATTACTTTGATGTTACTAAGGCTGATTATAGTGGTAATAAGTATCAAGTAGTAGTATCATGCATATGATACTTGTGCATGATATTATCTCTATAGTGGATAGTATCATAGAGTAGTATCGTAGTCATGTTATATTTATTGTTTTTTAGAATCTCAATATATTATCGTGATATGCACTATGATACGGTATCCACCTATGTTATTTCAATCTCTTCTCCCTCTTTAATTAGCTAGCACATAAGTATATTTTGTGGGACCAATATGCACGATACTAGCACTATATCTAGCCTAACCACTACGAAGATGGTAACATAGAATAGTAATATGTGCACGTTACTACTCTATGTTACTTCCTACACTCCGCAAGATGGAGAAGAACATATGCATAGATATACTAAGAAAAGTTCAGGTGAAACTAATGGTCATGGAGGGTTTGGCCTCGGTGTTTTTATCTCTTTATTTAGTTGTTAGATGATTTGTTTGGAACCAATGCTTGTGTTGTTCGGCATCGATAATATTCAATAATGTATGGTTTTCTGCACCAACCGGTGCATAACAAGGGAGCATCCTCCTTTTGGGAAAAAAAACATGCCAATAACATGTATGTCTCGCCTCGTATATAAATAAAACAACAATGCTACATTTACGAGTTGTTTCTATGGGAATAATGGGATCCTAGTTACAGGCAAACATGGAGGATTGTGGGTTGACTCAGTTCTTAATCCCACGGAAGGGAAAAGATTTGCTCCAACCGAATTGGTCCACCTCATGCTGTAATAGAATTCCGTAACAAAGTTTGCATAAGTGTAGTATTATTGTAAACAAAATTATATTTGAGCTACTTCCATGCTCAGCTTTGTCATTTGTTATTGTGGTTCTTTCAGGTTCTCGATCTCCACTCCACGTAAAGAAGGGGCATCATTGAGCTATTTAAAATATGATCCGATAATATTTGAGCTAGCTCTTTACAAAAAGATCATAACGATCATGTTGGTTTAGGTAAGGATGTATGAATCTGAATCTGAAACTAGAACTAGAACTATGAAATAAAGGGCTATGTGCATCAATTTGATGCAGACATCGAGGCTATGTTTCTCATTTTGAAAAAAAAAATAAGGTAAGGACGTATGATCCTAACAATAATGTGGACTCGACCGTCTAATAATCTCACGGCGTGAGTATATGTACGTATTTATAAGTATCTATGTCTATACCATGTTTTGAAGGAAAAATAAAAACACTATTGTATCGTCGATACTACAGTTTGTAACATTATTGCATTTATATTTATTGGGTCCAAACACCTTTAAGTATTTGAAATATATTTTAAAAAAAACAGTATTTCTTCAAACAGATATACTTTGCATCTAAACGGGTCTTACCAGAACGGTTGTACATTCTTTCTTGCTAGAATGGTAAATTGATTTGAAAGAACCTATAAATCTGAAATTGGACAAGGCAAAATCTCAACGATCCACGGTTCGGCATACATCAAGTGTTTTTTTCTTCTTAGCCGTGTTCTAGGGCCTCTTTACCGTGTTCATTTGGTACACGACAAAGCATGAATCTCCTGGCACACATCAATTTTTATTTTTCTTAGCAGTTGGCAGTCCGGTACACATCAACTTAAGCCTGTGTACTTTTTTTTTTTTGAAATTAAGCCTGTGTAGTGTGTACCTTAAAAATCATCCGCAGGCACACAATAATAACTGTTTAAAAGAGCTTTTCCGTCCCCATGTCCCTTTTAAACAGTTATTACTAATCCATCGTTTTTTCGATAATGGATCGCAATCATAGCCGGGACCAACAATTCCTGGTATCCAAAGACTTTTAAACACATATACTATTCCATCTGCTTGATGGCTAGATCGCAGTACACAAATAAATGGAGCAGTTGCTGAGTGGTTCCCTAGGCCTGAGCATCTGAACTTCCGAGACCATGACAGCGGCCATCAGCCACCATCGTCGTACACTCGTTCCTTGAAGACGACATGGATGGATCTTGTGGCATGTTATGCTCATGGCAGCGTTGGAACCACAATGATATTTCCATGAAATTTGGGTTTCCGCAAAAGACGTCGCATCATTCCCTTTGCAAAATTCACGACGCCACGGAAGCACCATGAGCTTAGAGCCACACCCAGATGTACATGTGCTGCTCGTGCAGATTTCCATGGACACCGTCGTGCCCATCGGCGATCGGCGATCGATGTTCCCGTCGTCAGCCTTGGTCTCTAGCGAAACCAGTAGAGTAGTATTCAGACATCAGTATTTGCCAAGATTTGTTCTCACCGAATGATCGACGCACGTGAAACCTGTCTCACCTTTCAACCTCGATCTGCTCTGCGGCCGCTGCCTTTTCAGAAAGTCGATCGGATCGCGGCAGTTGCCAGGTAGACGTGGGTCCACGTCACGCGCAAGGGAGCACACGTGGATGGATGAAGAGTGAGCAGGAAGCTATAGTGGAGCTGTGGAGGCAAGGTCGCTAGGGACCGGAAGGCCATTGCCCAAGTGCTAGCCATGGACCATCTTGCGGGTGGTTCGGCCTCGTCAGGTCCATTTAGTTTGGAGCAATCTCATCACCGAATAGGTTAGGATGTTCATGCCATGCATGTCTTACATCTTTTTGTGTCAACAAGGGAGCAAGAGCTCTATTTTTTGATTAATTCTGATTGATTACGAAAATTTGGGTGAAAACATGACTGATCCATGATTGTGAACTTTGAATATCTCGTACTCGCATTTTTTTAATAAATGAAAGGTTGTGTGCATCAATTGATGTAGAGGCTGGGGCGATGCTCTCGTTTCGAGAAAAAAAAAACTACGATCAAGGGCGAAGCTAGAATAAATCATTATTTTTTCGATAACAAAATATATTAATATCGCGAGGATACAAATAACATCCAGCATCTGCAGCAACACAATACGTTAATGACATCATGGATGCACACAACAACAAAAAAAGAAGCGGCTAAAAAGGAGGAAAGTCCCACTATAGTGTTGTTGTCCTCGCAGCAGCATCACAAAACACCACCAACATAACACATGAAGTCCAAGTTTCCAAAAGAGACACCTCCAACAAGGAAACAATGCACAAGCGCCGCCGTCGCGAGATTTTAGATCTTGGGTTTTCACCGTGAAGATAGTCCCTCTCTCAAAACAATGTCTTCGGCAATGCCACTACCACGCACAACTAATTAAGGTCAGACCTTAGATTTTCACCCTGACTGGTAAGACCTTGAACTTCACTTGTGTTATCGCCCCCACGTACATACCGGTGATAGGAATCCCAAAACTCCAAACAAGTTCCTCGTCAGCGCAAAGGCTCAGATCATCATTACTAGTCCTCCAATCTCGACATACATGACATTCCCCACATCTAACTTCACAAGAACCAAACATATCCCATGAAGGCAACAGATAGGAGCTTCGCGCCGCTCCCTCCTGAAGCACATGGTCAGAAAAACATGGGCGCACATCTTGCGGTGACCCAGCATACCACTTCATGTTGTAGTACGCAAGTCGTTGACATAACACCAATGAAACATCATTTCACTAGTATTACATCCCTCAAAGTGGTACAACAGAAACATATGCGAGTCCAAGGCATGTCTATAGAAATACACGCGAACTATTTATCAACACAGCCTCCTACTTTACAGTGAGGTAAAACTGCAAATAAAGCTTCAAAAGAATAACCCGTAGTCTAACTTATTACTAACTCTAGCTCTAGAGATACTACTTGGTTTTTTATAGAACTCTAGCTACTTCGGTGCTAGGATTAGGGAAACGATTCCCTTGTATTACCAATCTAGGTTTCCACCCTAGTTGATGTAGGAGTTGACTTCATTGATTGAGTTCTCCATCTTGTTGTAGTTGACGCCTTTGTCTTCGAGTTCCACAGTAGTTTCTCACTTTAAATCTTAGCAGGTGGTTTAAAGAGGGGTGAGTACGAACGTACTCAACAAGTTCATTATAGGGAAAGAGGTGTTTAATGCACTAGCTACAGTCATGGACCATAAAGTAATAGGCAATGCATGTTTTTGTAAACATTTCTTCAAAAGGTTGCTTTTATTCTGAAAAATAATATCCGTCGGTCTTCATGGGTTGACCAGAACTTCATGGAGTTCCTTTCCTATCGCGGTCACAGTTCCTTCCCGAAACAGGGAGTGACATGTCACAATTCAATACACTCTGCATAGGTGTTTTACTTTACCCATAACCATAAGAGAACTTATCCTTGTTGCCAATCGGACAGCTTATTCCCGTCCACTTTTTCTTGATGTGAGGCAAAGTATAAGATCCAACCAATCATTGTCCTTCTCCACGACCTCGCATACCCACCCTTTTGTATTCAGCGGGTCTTCACTCACTCGATCCATGACCATGATACAATCCATCGTAGATGGTAGAGCGCCTTTCATCCAGGTGGATGGGGAGATTAAGTCCATCCCAAACTACTGTGTGTTCACCAACACACAGCCATGCTCTATCAAGTCCGTTGATATGCGAAAGGAAAAAAGATACCGCTGACTTCCCCAGAACCATTATATGGTTAACACATAATATACGGCGCTAGAATCACTGAACAATATTTGTTGTTAATCCTAGGTGAATATCCTTCCCAATTGCAATGGCACCATCATCTCAAACCATGGTTCCATTTCCCACCACATAGTCATATTCACAATTGTAAAAGTAATATTTTGCTTTTCAATGTAGGAGTGATAAGTATATTACTTTTCAAATAGTTTGATAAAAATAATCAAATGGCATGATCAAATGATGAACTTGCCTTTCTTGACTGCAATATTAAGATGCAATCGCCTTAAGCATGACCTAATCCCGATGATTTAGGATTAGTGAGTTGTGATGATTTCTTTAGGGTGTGTTACACTTTTAGAGTGGTTTCACAAACAAGGTTCTTATTAGGATTTTGATTAACTTGGTATCATTTACAAGTGGTATAATACATCATAATAATCATATTAGAACACAAGAAATAGTAGTTGGTATAACCTTAACATGTAAAGAACAATTGTTAGTTTGAATTCCTAGAAGACATGGTTGATGATTGTGTGTTATTTACTTCAAAAGGATAACTTTTGAAGAACATATTTCTTAATGAACAATAAGTATAACAAATAAGGTGTATTGGTTTCTGGAGTTTACGCGAAGGGCCGGTACGGGGATGCCGGTGATTCTATTGGGCTCGAAAACTAGCCGACGCTGTTTGGGACGCACCGATGCGAGCATAAAAACCACACCGGCCTCCAAATCACTATCGGGACTGCTATGGGACGCGGGTGAAGATGCTCTTACCACCGTCGTGTGTAGAGAAACCGATCGATTCCCTAGCTATCTTCCTGAACGTGTGCAACGTGAATCGTGAAATGGCGCAGTTTCTAGTTGGGTCAAGTCAAAACAGGCCCATGCTGGCCCATATAACGTGATACGTGTATTTTTCAGCTGAATATTAACAGTTTCAGTAAAGTATATCGCCATGGGACCTCGCCAGAGTTCCTAGAAGCGGCGGTGTCGAGCCCGGGCACGTGCCCAGAGTGCCGGACGGTAAATCCGCCTCTGGCGTTACTCATATATTCGGCAATTTGCTAAATGAGGGGAATCATAGGTTTAAAATTTAGGGTGCAAATGCTTACCATTATTTGATATTTGATAGCTTTGGTTATGTAGAAATATACGTGGATTGCGAGCACGCTGGGGCAGAGAACGTTTGGTCTCGGTTTGTAACAAACAACCAACCAACCAACCAGCTAAAGGCCATGAATTCTATTTTATTTCTACTATTTAAGTTATTGAACTAGTTTAACTATATTTAATTTCTAGTAAAATTATTTACTTGTAATCAAACTTCCTGATCGATCACTCATCCTCAAACTGCTCCAGAGCTAGCACGTTTAACTTCTGAGTACATTCCATCCCTCTTCCAAGGACTTTGCGCGTACGTTATTGATATTAGTATCATATCAATCCTATTAACCTCTTAGTCACGATGTCACACTTCTTTATTTTTTGAATTCCAAATAATTACTTTAATAAACAAAAGTAATGAAGTAATAATAATCTTGAATAAATAAATAACAATATATTTATTTCAAAACCTAAAATCTGAAATTTTTCATATTTCCCTTTGTCTATTGGTTAACCGGGCATAGACCGGTGAAATCGGATGTAAGTTTTCGCATACATAGATTTTCATATATTAATCATTCTTTTTCAAATTCGTATGCAAAATATATTGCTATTTTACCCAAAAATACAGGTTTTTTTTGCAAAATAAGTCAAAATTCATGTTTGTTATTTTTCATAATAACTAGATCACCTAACCTACGTGCATCTAAAAGGATTTTGAATTTTAAATTTTCTATTATTTCCTTTATCTTTTACAAAGCTAAAAAGGATGATCTGCGGCCATGATGTGTGTGTGGAGTCCAAAAAACCCAAAAAATATTTAGTCCTAGTTAGTGTCTCTAACCAGATTGAAGAGACTTACACCGCCGAGACTTGCCGTCACTCATTTAGTTTTGGTTGGTGTCTCCAACCAAGACTAAAGATCCTGTTTAAATTGGGACTACGGCTTCCTAGCCGTTTAGAACTGAAATTAATACTCATATTAATCCCGGTTGTAAACACGATTTCGGACTAATGCTCGGGCAGCTCCGAACTAAAGGCTGGTTTCTAATATGTGGCAGACAAAAGCACGTTCTATCACAATGCTGGTGCTCTTAGTCGTAGACTCGTAGGTGATAAAATAATCAGTAGTAGAGTACACCGGTACACGGTTCAGGGCCCAGACCGCATGCGTGTACATACGACTGTGACATGGGCACATGGTGCAACTATTATCAGTTATCACCGTATTGTGTTGGCTTATGATGGTGGTCACGTACGGACTGGACCATAAATGACATATGCTCTGCTGCCAGCTGGATCTGAATTCTGTCTCCCGCGCTGAATACTGACCGCGGATTTAAATGAAAAATATAAACTAAACATATCTATCCACGTCAAGTCGGAGAAAGGACTATGAATCCCACGGCTGAGTGACCACATTAGTTTTTTTTTTTGAGAAAAGTGACCACATTAGTTAGGACGCGTTTGGTAGCCTGCCTCTTGACTCGTATCGGTCCAGCTTTTTCGGCCCGTTCCGTTACCTGGCCGTGGCCGCGTTTTTGTACCGCTTCTCAAAGCACTCGCAGAGCCACCGCGGGAGATGGCGAGAGCTCGCACGGGGTGGCGAAATCTCGGCGGGATGAATTCGGTCACCGCGCTTGAATTTTCGCCACCGTATATAGGGGCGGTTCTCTCACCGACAAATTCAAATCCCCCATTTCCCCCCATTTCAAGCTCATCCATTGTTTCCTATCTAGCGACATGGCTGGCTCTACCTCACCCGCACGGTCAGCGAGGCTTGCGGCAGCGACGGCGGCTATGGCGGCGTCTACTGGCCGCGGATGGTCGTCTTCTTACTCTGCATCGATGACTTTGGTTGTGGTAAACTTCTACAAACCCTAGCCTTAGATCTAGATCTTTTGGGTACACAACCGAGGTCAGAACGAATCTATTGTAGGACATTCTTTCGTCGCCGGTGGAGGTTGTGGAGGTTTTCCAGGTTCCATCTGACTCTACGATAGGGACCGTTCTCGCTGTTGACTCTTCCACTGGGACGATGGTGTTGCCTGCATCTTCGCTAGGGTCCCCTGCTTCCCCGATCTCGGTGCTGCGTGTGGCTCCTTTGACTGTAAGGCCGCTCTTACCTATCTCGTTGTTCATTGATGTGGTACTGGTAGTTCATTGATCTGCTAGTGCTTAAGGATGTCCATGTGGTAGTTCATTGATCTGCTAGTGCTTAAGGATGTCCATGTGGTAGTTCATTGATCTGCTAGTGCTTAAGGATGTCCATGTGGTAGTTCATTGATCTGCTAGTGCTTAAGGATATCCATGTGGTAGTGCTACTTCATTGATATGTTAGTGTTTGTCATGTAGGCGATCATACCTTTTGGGCTCCCCTGATCTGTCTACGTCAACAGTGAATGCTCAGCCATGTCTGATTGCAAGGAAACTAGCCATGGTTTGGAAACCTGAGCTTTCAGAGTTTGTGCTGAATCGGTTGGTTCAGCTCGTCCGTAGCGGCGTCTGCTTCAACATGGGATTCAAGGAGCAGCAGATGAAGAAGGTAGCCGCGGATGTTCTTGTATTCGCCGGCGTACATGTCACCACTCTTCAGCTGTACAACCACATCAGAAACTGGAGGACGAAGTGAAGTGTCATTATAAAGATGAAATCTGATCGCATTCCGAACTGGAGCGAAGATGGTTGCTGCTTCTACGGCAGTGATGAAAGGACGGCGGACGAGTACATCCAAGTACGAAGCCTCATTGAGTTCCTGCATAGATCTGAAAGTATATATATATATATGTCAATGTTGTCCGCACTAACAGTTGTTCCTTGTGGATTGCAGCGCTACTCGAAGCACCGTCAGTACGTCGGCACCCTGATCACGAACTACGCTCAGGTGAAGACGGTCTTCATTCCCCGATTTGTGTGCAAGGCGCAGCTGTTCCAGCCTAACTTGCTGGTCAGGGAGCATAGTATGCCGTCTACCGTAAGCTGCAGCCACCGGAGAGGAGGAGTTGGCTTAGGACCTGGCTCCGCAACCAGTTTCCTGCTTAGTGTTTCTGTTTCCTTCGTCACGATCTCCTGATTTTGGGAGGTGATCTTGTATCCCTCCATTAGCTAGGACTTGCTACAACCTGATCCCCGGTTTGTAATGATGAACTTGTTCGAGGTGGTATATACTAACCCCTCGTGTGATGAACCTGTGATGCATGATGAAGTAGTTGCTTCGCTCGTGATGCATCGCCCACTAAGTAGTTGATGTGTATTACCAGCACCTTTTGTGATGAACTGAATCTGATATGTGCTATTATTCAGTACTATGTAACCACACTACTCTAAGAGAATGGGTTACCACAACACTGAGTTATCTGCAACCAAACAGATTGTGGGCTGCACGAGCAGGGAAGAAAGTACTGTAAATGGCCAACCAAACGATGGGGCCTGGGTTCCTTCTCCGGCGCGTAAACCGTACATGCTACCAAACAACCCGGCTTTCATGGCCCATGGCCCGTTCACGACACGCAGGTGAGCCCATCTCGCTAGCGCAGTGAGCCACGATTTGGATGCAGGCTACCAAACGCACCCTTAGAGCCTTGAGGGTGAATTGTAGTACTATAAGTTAATTTCAAGTCATTCTAACTACACAACTTATGATGCACTCTCTCTATTCTATATTTGAGTGATACAGATTTTTAAAAATAAATGAGTCTACACGCTAAAACATATCTATCAAATCTAACCAAACCTGCGTTAAGTAATTAATTTGAAAGTTAGTAGCATTTTATGTTGAAATAATAGGTCCATATTAGATTTTAGATTTCCATATAAATCTCAAAGCCCACATAGTGGCATCTTCGTGAGTTTGAGCCCAAGTTGGTGACAGCTCACTAGGGAGTGACAAGAGGTGGGAAGTTTAGTCCCACGTGGAAAGTTGAGAGGAAGTTAGACCATCTTATAAGGTTGGTTGTTCCACCACTTGTAGGTGAGTGAGAAGAGGAGTGGTACACGCTCCTCCTCCTCCTCCTCCTCGTCGTCGCGATCGTGGTGAGTGAATTGAGTCTCGAGCCGAGATGTTCCTTTCTTTTTGCAGTTCAGGAAAACGAACGGAATCCTAGACGAACGGGTCGCAGTTCGTCGGTTCGGGTCGCTCCCGGATCGTGGGCTACCTGTAACCGACTCGAAACGTGCGACGTGGACGTGGCCCACATTGCCTAGGTTTTCCTGAGCCTATACAATCTCATGCCTGGCTACCATAGAAACACATCTGATACACGAGTTACGATTTTGTCACCTCTCGCTGCTTGTGCCTCCATCGTAGCCTACTCCTTCCCGCTCGCCGGCATGCACCGGTGAACAAGGAGAGCAGGTCTCCGGAACCACTCACCTTTGCGATCCCATACGGGAGAGGGCGAATTAGGTTTTTTGGGAAGCGCTCTGCACGACTGCTCAAGCTCTTCATCAAGGGTCGTCTTCCATCCAAGTCGGGTGGTGCTGCCTACCGTCGTCTTCAACGTCGTCTACTTCGACCTGTCATCAACAACGTTACTGCTGCAACGACAACTGCTACACCGCCACCACCACCTCCAACAGAGTGGTACGTGCAACATATCTGGATCTGTTTAGCGACGGATGTTGTTTTCCATTGTTGTGGGTATACTTTATGGGTATATCAACGGCATGGCCTAGATCCGGCAAGCTCGGGTGGCCCATAGTTGGTGATGAGGCATGTGGCCCATCGGGCGGCCCAGTTGCTGTAGATCCTGATGGATGAAGTCCAGCCCAGGAACAGGAAGCCGGATCTCAACCGACCTACGAAGGAGGCCGGATCCGTGACGGCCCATGAAGTATCCGGATCCAGCACGTACTTAGAGGAAGGCGGATCCTTGGCGTACACGGCAAGACATTGTACCGTAGTTAGGCAACTTGTATTCCGGCTAGGACTCTCCATGTAAACCCTAGATCCGTGCGCCTTTATAAGCCGGATCCCGGGAGCCCTAGAGGCACAACCACAACTCATTGTAACAACGCGAAAGCACCCAGATAATTCCAGACAAGCAGCAGTAGGCCCTATCATCGTGCAGGTGTTCTGAAGCTGGGTAAATCGCGTACCACCGTCCCGTGTGCACTCCGCCCTATGGCCCCTACTTCTTCTCCCCCTCGTGAGGATCCCTCCTCCGAGGCACCGTCGATTAGGGCAACGACGGTTGGCGCCCACCGTGGGGCCTGCGGCGTCCGGAGGCCGGAGCCGGGAGGGTTCCGCCATGGGAAGCTACGACGACACCATCGGCTGTGGGGCGCGTCCTTTACGCCGGAAATCTGCCGATCGTCCCTCCGGATGAGTGCTCGGATTCCGGCTAAGACAAACCCCGTCAAGCTCTCCATCGTCCCTGTTGGCGGCATACACATCTTCATCGGGGAAACCGTCGATTCCGACGGAAACCCACTGGTAAGTAGCGCTGACGCGACCACCGCTGAGCAGGACGTAGTCGCGAAGATCCGATCTGAGACGCGGGAACTTCCCAAGGAAGATTCCGCATTAGATATGAAAAAATCAAAACCCACCCAATCCGCCCCTGAGCAGGAAATAAAGGTGGAAGACCAATGCAGATCCGCCCGGGTCTCCCGGGTGTTAGAAAAGCAAAGGTGTCACTTCATGCACTTCTTAGCCCATACCGCCGGAACCGCCCCTCAAGAAGCCGGAGCTGGTCCCGCGCAGGTCGTGGTACCGGAAAACAACGTTGCTCCGGAGCAGCATGAGGCTGTCGGAGAAAGCGGAACTCCGGTTGAAGAGTCAATTCTGGGTAACCTAAGCCCAATATCCGGAGATGCCACCTCCATGGATACTGAAGAGTTCGACCGCAAGGTGAAGGAATAAGGATACGGTGATCAGCCCGAAGTTGAATCCGCCCAGCCTAAGCAGGTCCTCGCAACCTTGGCAGCGCTGGATCAACGCGAATCAGAGGATGACAAAACCTACTCCAATCCACAGCCTTCCCGTGCAGGATCTCCGCTATCACGGGAGCGTCCGCACAAGGAAGTGATGTCCCCTGAAGAGCTGGTTGAACAAGCAGGCATGGAGGCAATCGTGCACTCGGATATTCTCAACAAACCCATAACCCCTGACGATGCCGCAGATCCGGAGGCTCTAGAAGCTAAAAGATAGGAGATGCTGGCAACAGCCCAGAAGTTCGCCAGGACCGCAGCAGCAATGCTGGATGAAAGGAAAGAAGCCGCGCACTTCGTGGAAAATTTCCACCAGCGAGAGCTTGAGGTTGACGAACAAGCGGTAAAAGTCAAGGAACTCCAACAACCACTGGAAGGACAAGGTCACCGAGCTTCAGCGGGAGGCCGATAAAATCAGGCGGGATGCTATACCTCCCCGCAAGATCACTTTCGCGACCCCACTGAGAAACAGCCACTCGCAACTCCAAAGGATAACATGAAGAAGGCTACGGAGATCTTGAAGAAAAAGACCGAGGAGATCGACATCGAATACGTCCGTACGCTCGTTGCCTCAGCAATGAAGCAGCAGAGCAAGGCAGACACTTCGCGCAGGTTGGAATCCAACCCGGAGCATTGTGTCTCTACTGTGCGTGAAGGACGCCTACGACAATCGCCATCACGATGACGAATCGCGAACTGGATCCTCGGAACGCAGAAGGAAAACCAGAGAACACCCAAATCCAATCCCCGTACCATCAAAGACACCTCCGTCAGATCCTAGAAAGGGAAAGGATGCGATGTACACTGGTAGGAACAAGTACCGGAATCCCTCTCCTCCACCCAACGGGTACCCGCGTACTCCACTCCCTCGCCGCCGTAGTCCAGTCGGAAACACCAGGCCTCACGGTCCAGGTGGAATCAACATCCGCGACAACGTGCAGCCTCCGAGACACAGAGAGCGCACGCCGGAACCCCGCCGGAGCCGGAACAACGATCGAGAACCCGAGCCTAGGAGGAGTCGGAACGAAGAGCGCGACCCGGAGCCTCGCAGAAGCCGGAACGACGAAGGCAACCAGCACCATGGTGAAGGCAGCCATCGAAGCCGGAGTCAACATCGCGAAGGACGGGGAGACTCGGACGGCGGAAGCAAGGGGTCACATCGGCCCCCTCGCAGGTCTCCTTCACCACCACCCGGCGGTGGAGGCGGAGGAGGAGGCGGAGGCGGTGGCCGGAGATCTCGCTCTCGTTCAAAATCCCCCGCCACGGCTCGCGTGACGCGCGGGAACGTCTCAACGAATACGGAGCTGATTACATAGGCCCAAAGTGCTTCGGCAGGATGATTCGAGAGGAACCAACGCCAAGGATGAACCTCAAGCTACCCGGAAACACTGAAGACCTATGATGGCACCGAAAGGCCGGATACCTGGATCGAGGATTACTATAATGCGGTAACCTTTGCCGGAGGAACCCCTAATATCGCTGCCGCATGCTTCGAGTTGTACCTTGTAGGTCCGGCCCGGATCCGGCTCGGCGACCTCGAGAAGAATTCTATATTTTGCTGGTTCGACCTGAAGACCTCCTTCGAAAAGCACTTCAGGGGCACCTACAAAAGACCTGCCACAACAAGCGACTTACATGCGTGTATCCAGAAGAAGGGAGAAACATCAAGGAACTTCCTCACCCGATGGTTGGCATGCAGAAACGAGTGCGAGAACGTCGACAACCGCACAGCAATGCACGCCTTCATTGGTGGCTTGCAGCGAGGAGGACTGCTGCGACACAAGCTAACCTGCTTGGTCAATGCAAACAAACTGACATTGGATGACATGATCACCATCGCCAGCGATCATACTGCCGCCGATGACGACGCAGGCGGAGATCTAGCAGCTACGAGCAATTCCCCTGCACCGGCAAAAGAAGAACCGTGACAACGGTAACACCAGCGGCAACAAGCGGAAAAACCCACCTGATGACCAGAAGAGTGGCGGATCCGAGATGATCGCCATGGCCTTTCAGCGCGGAGGTCCAGGTGGCGGAAGAGGCCGCGGTCGTGGAGGCGGAGCCGGCAGGGGCCAGCAGCGAAGTGACGAGGTCACCGCAGCCGGAGCCCACGCGCCCCAAACATACGAGGAGTACAGAGACATGCCCTGCCTGGCCCATCTGGATCCGGCTACAGGGAAGTCCACTCACACCAACCGCAACGCAAGTGGGTCAACGATCTGAAAAACGACCGAGCGGGATACAGCAGCCGAGCGATACAAGCGAGCCGGAAGCACCGCCCACGCGGCAAAGGAGGCAAGGGCAAGAATAAGGACAAGGAGGAGGACAGTTCCGAGGCGATGGACGAGGATGATAACTCGCCGGATCCCAAAGTCGGGGTCCGCGAGTAAATCCAACCCCTTCGAGAAAAAGAGTGTGGGCGCGTACCACACCTTCCTCGGAACCCCAACAGATCCGCGCCACCAAGTCGGCTTTCCGGATCCTGAACGCCACGGTTCCGGGCTGTGCCACGTATGTAGGTGGTCGGAAGTCCCGTGCACATTTGATAGGCAGGATCACCCTACCATTGTGCCAAAAGAATGCTACGCCTTGGTTGTAAGTCCCCGCATCGACAGGTATGACTTCTCCAAGTGCCTCATGGATGGCGGAGCCAGCTTAAACATCATGTACACGGAGACTGCGGAGCGGATGAACCTTACCAAGGAGCGAGCTTAAGCATAGCACCACCGAATTTCATGGTGTGGTTCCGGGTAAAAAGGCGAACTCTCTTGGCGGCATCGGACTTCCCGTGACCTTCGGCGACATTAATAATTTCCGCGAAGAGATGATCACGTTTCAGGTCGTGCCCTTCAAGAGCTCCTACCACGTCATCTTTGGCAGGCCCACCTACCACAAGTTCCACGCAAGAGCATGCTACATCTACAACAAGCTCAAGATTCCGGGTCCAAATGGTATGATTACCGTATCCGGAGACTACAAGAAGGCTCATGAGTGCGAGTTAGGCGAAGCCGCCTTCGCAGAGTCTGTGATATCTGGAGAGGAGCTGCAAGGCTACAGAGCCGCGGTGGATCCGACTGAGATGCAGACCACCAAGAAGCAGATCTCCGAACAGAAAAACTCCTTCAAGGCCGCGATAGAGACCAAGAAAGTCAGCTTCAAGGAAGATGACGCTACCAAGCAGGTCTCAGTCGGAGCCAACATGGACCCCAAATAGGAAGACGCGCTCGTCGAGTTCCTCCGCGCTAACATGGATATCTTCGCATGGCAACCTTCGACATGTCCGGAGTACCAAGGGAACTCGCCGAGCACTACCTCAACATAAACCCGGGGGCTAAACCGGTGAAGCAAGCTATGCGACGCTTTGGAGATAAGAAGCGCCGCGCCATAGGAATGGAATTAGCAAAGTTACTAGAGGCAGGTTTTGTAATAGAAGTAATCCACACTCGATTGGGTCGCAAATCCCGTCCTTGTACCCAAAAAGAATTCTGAAATACTAAGAATGTGCATCGATTACTCCGGCTTGAACAAGCATTGTCCGAAGGATCCGTTTCCCCTGTCGCGCATTGACCAAGTCATTGATTCGACGGGGGCGGAACTTCTGTGTTTTCTTGACGCATATTCCGGGTATCATCAGATCCGGATGAAGAAGTCCGACCAAAAGGCGACCTCGTTCATCACCCCATTTGGCACTTACTGCTATGTTACTATGCCTTTTGGCTTGAAAAATGCAGGTGCCACCTACCAACGTACGATGCAGCGGTGCTTGAAGGACCAAATTGGCCGGAACGTACACGCCTACGTCGACGATATCGCGGTCATGACCCGGAAAGGATCCGACTTGATCAGCGACCTTACAAAAACCTTTGAAAATCTCCGACGGTACAAGATGATGTTGAATCCGCTGAAGTGCGTCTTTGGCGTCCCAGCCGGAAAACTCCTTGGCTTCATCGTCTCTAACAGGGGCATTGAAGTTAACCCGGAGAAAATCAAGGCAATCTTGTGCATTAAAAGGCCAACTTGTCTTAAAGATGTGCAGCGACTAACTGGTTGTGTTGCAGCAATCAGTAGGTTTGTTAGCCGTCTTGGCGAGAAGGCACTACCCCTGTACAAGCTATTGAAGAAGACAGACAAATTTGTTTGGGACGAGGCAGCAGATGCAGCGCTTCAAGGGTTGAAGGAAATACTCACCTCCCCACCCATCCTAGCAGCACCGGGAGAGTCCGAGCCTATGCTCCTTTACACGGCGGCTACCAACAGAGTCATCAGCCTCGTCATCGTGGTGGAGCGACGGGAAGAAGGACACGAGTATGGAGTCCAAAGACCAGTCTATTACATCAGCGAAGTGCTGACGGAATCCAAACAAAGGTACCCTCACTTTCAGAAGCTAGCCTATGGAGTATTCTGGGTAGCGGGAAGCTGAGACACTACTTCCGGGAGCATCCGAGTAACGGTCGTGAGCAAAGCTCCGCTGTCAACGATTCTCAATAACGCTGCCGCAACAGGACGCACAGCAAAATGGGGCGTTGAATTATCCGCCTTCGACATCAACTACAAAGCCAGGACCGCGGTCAAATCCCAAATCTTGGCAGATTTTGTTGCAGATTGGACAGAAGCTCCGGATATAAATCTGGAGCCGGAACCAGAGACATGGGTTATGCACTTCGATGGATCCAAGCAGCATCAAGGCTCAGGAGCCGGAGTCACCCTGAAATCCCCAACCGGAGAAGAACTGCAGTACGTTCTGCAGATCCACTTCGAAGCTACAAATAACATGGCGGAATACGAGGCTCTACTACACGGACTGCGCATCGCTAAGGAGATAGGGATCAAGCACATTATTTGCTGCGGAGATTCCGACTTGGTGGCTACGGCAAGTAGCCGGAACTCGGAACGCCGAAACTCCGTCATGGCGGCTTACAGAGATGAAATTGACGAGATCGCCAAGTGCTTCCTCGGATACGAAGTCAAGTACGTCAGGAGAGACGACAACGCAGCAGCAGACATGCTATCCAAGCTCGGATCCGGCAGAAAACCAATTCCGCCTGGTATTTTTCTGGAGCACCTACGGATACCCTCGGTGAAGGGCGCTAACCCGGAAAACCCAGATGTGGCGGTATCTCCGGCTAGAGAAGTGATGGCTATCATTCCGGCATGGACGCAGCCTTTCCTGGACTACCTCATCGATCAGAAGTTGCCAGAGGATGAGGTCCTCGCACGACAGATCGTCCGACGAGCAAGATCCTACACAATAGTTGATGGACAGCTCTATAAACGAAGTGCAACGGGAGTATTTCTCAAATGCGTCTCTAATCAAGATGGTATTGAGATACTCGGAGAGATCCATGCTTGGGGATTGCGGGCATCACGCCGCTCCCGGATCACTCGTTGCAAAAGCCTTTCGGCTTGGATTTCTGCGGCTCACGGCTAAAGAAGATGCTTGATAAGTTGGTAAAAACTTGCCGCGGTTGTCGATACTACGCTACTCAACCAAACGCTCCAGCCCAAGAGCTGAAGACCATCCCTATCACCTGGCCGTTTGCGGTACGGGGGCTTGATATGGTTGGTAAGTTAAAGAAATCATCCCTGGCGGTTTTGAATACCTCCTGGTCGCTATTGATAAGTTCAGTAAATGGATCGAGGCAAAGCCAGTGAGAAAAGCCGATGGTGCTACGGCACTCAAATTTGTCTGCAGCCTCGTGACGAGATTCGGCATCCCGCACAGCATAATCACAGATAATGGCACGAATTTCGCTCAAGGAGAATTAAAGGATTATTGCCATGACGTTGGGATCCGACTAGACCTGGCCTCCGTGGCTCATCCACAGTCCAACGGTCAGGTCGAAAGAGCCAATGGACTCCTCTTATCCGGAATAAAGCCACGCCTTGAAGAACCGCTGCGCCGCGCAGCTGGAGCTTGGGCTGAGGAGTTAGATTCCGTCCTGTGGAGTTTACGAACTACCCCTAACAGGTCAACAGGATTCACTCCGTTCTTCCTGGTATACGGATCCGAAGCTGTGCTCCATTCCGATATCATCCATGATTCACCGCGAGTCTCCGTCTATAATGAAGAAAGCTGGCCGACGAGGCCGGACGGCTATCCGTGGACCCGATCGAAGAAGCTCGGAATTTAGCGGACCAGCGTTCCACCATTTACCAGCAGAAGCTCCGACGCTACCATAGTCGTCGAGTCCGGAATCGCTCGTTCATGACCGGAGACTTGGTCCTCCGCCTTCGTCAGGTGAAAGATCATAAGTTGCAATCTCCATGGGAAGGACCCTTCGTCGTTAGCAAAGTGCTTCACAACGGATCGTACTACCTCGTCGATTTCCGAGAGCTAAAGGACAGACCTGCCAATTGGCACCGGAAACGTAAACGGGAGGATCCGGATGACATTTACGATGAAACAGAACGTCCTTGGAACATTGCACAGCTACGTCCTTTCCACACTTAGCGTAGAATTACATACTTTGTAACAATATTATACATGATCAATGAAATAAAGCTTTTGGTTCACTCTATGAGTCATTTACCTCCTTTACTTGTTCATTTTTAGATCGTGTATGTTTTCCGACTAAAACCGCGGAGCTGGATATTTCCGCCTAGGCGTGTATGAAAGTTGTGATTTTCAAAAATCGTCCCTTAGGACGTAAGCTTAAGTTTTCTGGTGGAAATGTTTTCTGTTGCGAATTCGTGGATTCCTAGTAGCGATTTCCGGCACCTTGGCTGGGGGCTTGTTTCCGCGGTTATTGACGGATTGCCATTGGGCTTCGTCGCCGCTGGCGAGCGTTTCCGGCTAAAGGTCTTCCGGCTCGCGGAAGGTCAAGCGAGTAAGCCGGAAAACATCAAAATCAGCACTTGCTTTCCAACAAAACGAAACATGCAAATACTATTAAAGGATAGCAGGATAAGTTGTTTCCGCCCATGCATAACTGTTTCGTCCCTAGCTACTTAAGAATTTAAAGTTATATTACAAACCC
This sequence comes from Lolium rigidum, assembly GCF_022539505.1. Lineage (NCBI taxonomy): Eukaryota > Viridiplantae > Streptophyta > Magnoliopsida > Poales > Poaceae > Lolium > Lolium rigidum. Next base: position 145,066,477 of record NC_061508.1, on the reverse strand, counting down.
TCCCAGGGCCAAAATGATGCATTATTTTTTCCGCAGGACTAAGTTTTTACTTCTCCTTAGCCGGAGAAGTTTCCACGTTGGCATCACCTCCTCCTGCGTCAGTCGGAGCTTCCTTCTCCACGTCTTTGGCAGGCGAAGAGACATCTTCATCTTCTTCCGCTTCAGCTGCAGTCGGAGAAGCAGCGCCACCTTGGTTCTTTGAGCTTGTCCACGTATACTGGCTTCCGGATTGAGCGGGCCTGGTTTCCGCTTCGCGATCCTTCGGAAGCTCAGCTTCGAGAGGCTCGTCAGCAGGAAGAACCACCTTCTCATAGAATTCATCGTGGCGGATCCTCCGAGCAATGCGCGTATCATAGCCGCTGACTGCGTCAAGCAGCGCATTAACATCAGCATCCGGAGGAACGCCGAAGTCACCCGGTCCAGAGGTTCAAACTCGGATTATGCGCTAAGCACATAGCCAAGGACATGGCAGCTGCACCCCGTGCTTGAAGAAGATTGCAGGTCCACAACCAGCTCCGGAAGCAAATCCATCCTCTTGATGAGCTTGCGCACATCGCAGGTTCGGCTCTTCTTGATGTTGAGGTTGTGACAGATTTTCCTGGAGGCGGAGATGAGATCCTTGCAGTCTTCACCGGCCGAGCTGTAGCAGGTCATCGCGCGGGAACTGGCTCCGACGTTCCTCATCATATCCGAGTGGATCTGGAAGATGCAAGTTTTGTTAAATACAACAAGTTACACGCAACATATGCTGTCATATGAGTTTCGAGGACGTACCCATGACGTCGGAGTTGAGCAGGTCCCAGCAGCTCTCTGCTGTCTTCATATACTTGCGAAGACCTCCAAGCTCTTTTTGCTGTTTCTGGATGATGTCGCTGTCAGTTTGTCTTTTCAGCTCGAACTCACCAGATTTCCGAGCAAGCTCCAAGTTCTTCTCAGCAAGTTTCTGCTCCGCCTCTGCGAGTTTCGCTTCAAGATTCTTCTGTGAGGCACGCAGAGTTTCCAGCTCGGAGGAAGCTGCGGCGAGAGACGAGGATGCACCTACTCATAGTTACGTAAAGCATCAAGTTCGGAAAATGCGGAACATAATCCACAAGCATCAGATAATCGGAAACCAACCTTGAGCTTCGACAGTTGTTTTTTCAAATCCGCATTCTCCGTCTGGAAGCGCTGGATTTTCTCCGCCTGGCTGATGGTCACACGACGTTGAAGCACAATGTTTTTGTGCAACTCATAATGCAGGGCTTTTTGTTCCTGCAAACACAGTCAGAAACGGAGTGAGTTCCGCAATAATGGTTTAAGTCTTTCTAAAGCATTGTCGCTGGAAATTTTTTCCGCCATCATGCTTGGGGGCTACCACGACATTTAAATCTTCTTTCAGTTTGAGTTCTCTCTAAAAGTATTTAGACGCTAACTAATATAGTTTCCGCCTAAATACTTGGGGGCTACTGGGGAGTTACCTTTTGCTTGCAAACAAGCTTGTCGAAGAATTGGCCAACGTTTTTCTTGAAGTCCGGGATCTCCGACGTTTCAACGTCCGGTTTGCCCAGGCATTGTTCAACATAGCGTTGAGCAAATCTTGCTCCAGCTCCCACTTTTCCGCCTCTGTTAGTTTGTTAAAAAACTTCGTGGCGTAGGCTTTGGGGGTGGAAGTAAGGTCAGCCGGATCTCCAAATTTTTTGGGGAAAACGACCATATCACCTGCGGTGGCCTCAGCTTTGCCGGAGGAATTAACTTCTGCTTCCCCACGGCTTTGTCCTTCAGTTTCATCGTTGATGGGGCCCTTGCCGCCGGAGCCATCTCCGCCCGCTCCGTCGTCGCTAACCGGAATTATTTCCGGTGGAGTGGATGCGGCGGGAGCTGGGAGATTGGTCCGCGGGAGGAGGAGAAGGCTGCGGGGAAGCTTGTGGAGCGCTTGGCGGAGGCTGGCGTCGAGGGACCAACGGCGGGAGATTTCTTCTGCATATACTTGGTGATATGCTCCTGAACATTGGTCTGCGCAGTGGTGGGGTTCGGATTCCTGCGAGCAAGCAAAGGAAAAGTATACATAACACAGCTTACCAAAATAAGCAACGCACGTCACTCGGAAACTTACGTTGCGCCCGGAATGTTGGGACGTGAGGGCCTTCCTGCTGTTGAAAGCATCTTAAGGCGCTCGCGCTCCGCCTTTCTGGAGTCGAGCGGAGGCGGTTTGGTCACCTTGGGTTTCTTGGCGGAAGCCTCGCCGCTGCCTCCGGCATCGGAGCCGGAGACTTTGGCGCGGGAACGCTTTGAAGGTCGACGAGCAGCCTTTCGGGGCACTCGTTCTTCTTCCTCCTCAGGGTCCTCCGGATCCTCTTCCACCGATTCACCGCTAACGGGAACTCGGAGTATGGTGCGTAGGTTCTCCTCCGCCAAAAGAATCGAGCTGCGAAAAGGGTGAGCAAAACAAGTTAAACACTTAGAAAATATGAGAGGTTAAAGGAATGCGAAGGAATAAGTGCTTACCGGAGGACATTTGTCATGTGTGCTGATATCCTTAATCAGTTCCGGGACCGGTTGGCCCCGGGCAATTTTCACCAACGTCTTGAACCTCCTCTTGAGGGAGTCAGCCGGAAGATCGTGGCGAGTGACCCGGAGGAGATCGTCCGCCCCAGTGTAAGCGCACATCAGGCGTGCGTTGTAGCGCAAGGGCTGGATCCTCCGGGTAAACCAGCCGAGGGTGAGTCGGGCTCCGGTTAAGTCCATCGTGAACTAACCAGGAAATCCTCCGCGCGGCCTTCTCCAGTATGGGCGTTTGGGCAAGCGTGGGGATGAAGCTCCGGCTCGCCAATTCTTCCGGAGGCGTGTTGCTCGAAGGGCGGGAGTCCATCGTGGACGCCCGGAGCCGGCGCGTTCTTCACATAAAACCATCCGGCGTTCCAGTACCGGACGGATTCGTGGGAGTCGTGAGGAGGATACATCCGACCGGAGCGGAGCATGAACGTCATACTTCCGCGGTTTAGCATGGCCTTGTCCTTCGTCTCCTTCTTCACTCGGAAAAAGAATTGCCATAGTTTGACATCGGGTCAGATCCCAAGATGCCCCTCGCAAAGAGTTGCGAAGTTCGAGAGCAGGAGGTAGGAGTTGGGGCAGATGTTGTGGGGCTGGAGCCCGTACGTGTTGAGGACGGAGAGGAAGAACTCCGAACAAGGGAGCGACAATCCGCGCTCGACCCACGCCTTTGTCATGACACGTTCATCCGTGTCGGGCTTGGGGACGTCGGAATCGCGCGTGAAGCTCCAATGCTCGGAGATCATGCCTTCGTTTTGAAGCTCCCGGAGCTCCGCGTCTGTGGTCTCGCAGGGCCACCATTGACCCCGCACCCCTTCACGGCTCCGGGCCTTAGAAGCTTTCTTGTTTTCCGCCTCCTGTACCTTGGCTGCCATTCTAGCTTGGCCTTGTAGCTCCTCTTCGAGCTCCTGAGCTGTTGGGATCCGGCCTAGTAAAGTACTGGAAGAGGCGGAGAACGGTTGAGCAAGCCTAACGTCGGAAACATATGGTGGTAGGTACGCAATGGGATCCGGGCAAATTGGTTCCACGGCACTGGGATCCGGGCTACTCGGAGAACTACCAGTGCAGTGAGGAGAACCGTGAGGCATGCTTCCGGCTGCACCCATGCGAGCTAAGTTGAGTAACCGGAAAATCTACACTACGACTACTTCTTCTTCTACAAGACCGGTGCACGTACCGGCAATGGCGCGACGGTCCGGCGAAGTTCCGGCGAGGTAGAGGTCGATGAACCGGCGGTTTCGAGCCTCCGATGACCACGAATCGGCGGCGGAGTTGATTTCTTGATCAACCGTGGCAATCTTGGTTCGAGGAGAGGTTTGGGGCGGCGGCGCGCGAAGCTCCCGTGAGGAAGGTTCGCCGGAGTTAAGATCCGTCGGGCGGCGCGGCGCGAGGAGGAAGATGAAGTGGTGAGGCGCGGTGAAAGAATGAAGAATTACCGAGCCGCGGGGTATTTATAGGCCACGCGCGGAGATTCGGGATTCGGATCCAACGGTGGAAACGGAACGGTCGCACCGTCGGATGGATGACACGTGTCTTAGGTCAAGTGCGGTAAAACGACGTGGAGGTAACTTAACCATGCGCTCCCGAAATTTCCGGCTAAAGATTCGCATCTACGAAAATTTAGCGCGGGAAATAAGGAAGTTGTGCGCGGGAAAAGCGGAATCTCCGTTGCGATACCAATTCCGAAGACAAAGGATTTCCGAGCAGATGAACCCGGAATCAAGTGAAAGTTTTGAAGCTCTTCGAGATTCTCTTCGGATCCAAACTAATGAAGTCGGAGGAATGATGAATCTCGGAGAACTTCGGGGGCTACTGTTGTGGGTATACTTTATGGGTATATCAACGGCATGGCCTAGATCCGGCAAGCCCGGGTGGCCCATAGTTGGTGATGAGGCATGTGGCCCATCGGGCGGCCCAGTTGCTGTAGATCCTGAAGGATGAAGTCCAGCCCAGGAACAGGAAGCCGGATCTCAACCGACCTACGAAGGAGGCCGGATCCGTGACGGCCCATGGAAGTATCCGGATCCAGCACATACTTAGAGGAAGGCGGATCCTTGGCGTACACGGCAAGACATTGTACCGTAGTTAGGCAACTTGTATTCCTGCTAGGACTCTCCATGTAAACCCTAGATCCGTGCGCCTTTATAAGCCGGATCCCGGGAGCCCTAGAGGCACAACCACAACTCATTGTAACAACGCGAAAGCACCTGGATAATTCCAGACAAGCAGCAGTAGGCCCTGTCATCGTGCAGGTGTTCCGAAGCTGGGTAAATCGCGTACCACCGTCCCGTGTGCACTCCGCCCTATGGCCCCTACTTCTTCTCCCCCTCGTGAGGATCCCTCCTCCGAGGCACCGTCGATTAGGCAACGACATCCATTCTACTATTCATGTTGATTAATGCATCTAGTATGTTTGATTTCCACATGTTAGTAGTTGATGTCGTTATGCTTAACTAGTAGAATGCCCGTGCGTTGCAACGGGACCATCAACCTTTTCTTGTCAATACATATGAAAATTCACATACACATCGCTGCTAGAAAGTAACATTCAAAGAAATTATCTATGATAACCAAATCGTAAATGTTTTCTTCGAATTACATAGTGCAATATCTCGACCTCATGATGATCAATTTTCTATAACATATTCTCCATTGTCATGCCATCTCCTCTACTCGAGTGGGGTATGCTTCCTTATTTCCATCGCCACTATGTATGTGACCACGTCTGATGCTCGTCACCTCTCCCCAATCCACAAGTGAAACATTGTCTCATTCTGAAATTTTGGTATGCCTCCACGAGCAATGTTCGTATCATCGGGCATTATATTTTTGTTGGCGCATATATCTTGCTTTAAACAACTGCCATACGCTCCCCTCCAACCCTGCAATTTTCGTTCTTGGTTTTCTATTTTTCTATGTAAACATAATACCATTGTACCAAAGTTTTCACCAAAAGGGTGCACCTAAAACACCATATAAATAGCTAAGTCTAATTCTGTAACATCTTCTTGACCTTGGGATAGCCACAAATTGAAGATGATCTCCTTGGCTATGAAACATATATATTCTCAAGAGTAGGTAAAAAAATTCTATGGTACTATTCAGTTAATAAAAACAAATTGGTATGGTGAGATGTTTTGTAAAGAAATACTCTCCAGAAATCAAAGTCGGCACATGAGAGCATATGCTCCTGCCACCGGAAAAAACATTTTGAAATTCAAAAAAAAAATCGATTAAATTTTTTCGTGCATACATATCGACATTCTACGTGTGCACATCAAGTTTTGCGAAAAACGCACATATTTTGTGAGATGTGTGAAAAAGACAAAAAAAACATGGTGTGCACAACTTTTTTACACCAAAACTTGTCTTTTTTACACATGACATTAAAAAAATCGGTTTTCCATGGAACCACTTTGTGAATGTGTAGAATTTTGGTATGCCTCCGCGAGCACATATATCTTGTTTTTAATAACTTCCATACACTCCCCCTCCAACCCTGCAATTTCGGTTCTTGGTTTTCTATTTTTCTATGTAAACATAATACCATTGTACCAAAGTTTTCACCAAAAGGGTGCACCTGAAACACCATATAAATAGCTAAGTCTAATTCTGTAACAACTTCTTGACCTTGGGATAGCCACAAATTGAAGATGATTTCCTTCGATATGAAACATATATATTCTGAAGAGTAGGTAAAAAAATTCTATGGTACTATTCAGTTAATAAAAACAAATTGGTATGGTGAGATGTTTTGTAAAGAAATACGCCCTCCGTCCCAAAATATAAATATAAGACGCCTAGAATTAGTCAAAAGTCAAATCCTACTAAGTTTGACCAAGCATTTAGGAAAAATATCTACAATATTGAATGGATACTTTGAGAATCTATTGATATTGATTTAGTATTGTAGATGTTTATATGTTTATGTCCTGCTTCTTGTCCTGGCTTTGAAGATCACATCGTAACTCGGATGGAGACGATCCAAAAAGCAAACTTGTTCGAGACGAGAAACACTCATGTTGATCACTTTTCTATCAGAACCTGTCTAGATGCATCAGAAGGCCCATCTTCATCTTCAAGTCGGGCAAATGATTTGGTTACCCGGATCTTGCCATGGCTATGTGAGCCGCACTGTATGTCAGATGAAGATGAATCCAAAAGCAATATTATACGTATTGATGGGACGAACAACTTCTATTGGGCATATTTACATATGATGTCATCTTGAGACAATTTTGGCTAAAATCTCTATATGTTGTCCTTCGAACCGTCTTGGAGCAAAACAATTGGCTAGCAAGTTGGATCGTGGCATAACCCAGCGCCATACGTGTAAGGCGGAAACCACCTAACAATAGCGCAATGTGGTGGCCTGATAGATGTTGCATCCCTCTTGTTCCTGAGCGGTTTCTGTATTCCTCCTGTCTAGGCATGCATCACCCGGGTCTTCTATCATGACACAAGCATAAATCTCCCTTGGACCTAAGGTAGTCTAGAATCCACCTTGAACCTTAGGTAGTGATTTCAGGTAAACAAAAAGTCAATGAGGTAGGCTGCTCGTACCAGTCGTTCCATCCACAGCGTATTAGCAGGTCCCTGTTGACTGTCGTGGGTATGCCTGTGGTTGCCGTTGATGTCCTCGTCGTTGTTTCTAGTCCCCTGGCCGCGTGGGCCCCACTGCCTGCAGTGACATGAACGCGATCGTCCATGAGGAAATGGCAAGAAAGAGGTCGCGAAGCCTGGACTGCTGATAGCTGGCCAGGACATGCCATGACCACGGCCATGAAGGACATGATCTGTACCGATGATGAGTTAAATGAAAGAAAAAAATCCACAATAATTTTGCATTTGTATAAGTGTAAGATTGTATTATGTCTTACAATTGATACAAAACTGTTTGGGGTACAAGGGATATAAATAGTAGAGCCAACCGACTAAGCCTAAAACTCTAGCTTGCGTTACAAGTCTAGCTTAACCGAAACATATAATCTAACATCCCCGCAGTGTCAACGTGGGGTTCAATCACGTTGAGACTGAAACGAATGTCATGAAACGGCTGTGTTGGCAGTCCCTTGGTAAAGATGTCGGCGAACTGCGCTGAAGTGGGAACATGAAGAACTCGAACTTGGCCCAAAGCAACTTTCTCCCTGACGAAGTGAATATCTATCTCAATATGCTTTGTCCGTCGATGCTGAACTGGATTGCTGGACATGTAAACCGCTGAAATATTATCACAATAAACAATAGTGGCCTGCTGGATGGGACGATGAAGTTCAGCCAACAATTGCCGTAGCCAAACTGTCTCAGCAACTGCATGTGCAACAGCTCGATACTCAGCCACGCGACGAGCGTGAAACCGTAACCTGTCGCTTAGAAGACCATGAAAGCAAATTGTTACCCATAAAAACACGAGTATCCGGACGTGGACCGACGAGTGTCGGGGCATCCAGCCCAGTCCGCATCGAGTATCTTGTCAAACTGGTAGGTGAAGTGGTGTTTATGTGAAGGCCATAATCTAATGTTCCTTTTAGATATCTAAGAGTGCGTTTCATGTGATTGTAGTGAGGAACTCGTGGATCATGCATATATAGGCAGACTTGTTGGACAGAATAAGATATTTACGGGCGTGTTAGAGTAAGGTATTGTAGTGCACCCGCAATGCTACGGTAGAGAGTTGGGCCCGAGAATGGTTCGCCATCAGCAGAGAGTTTGGCGCTAGTGTCAACAGGTGTACGAGCGGGCTGACGAGTAAATCATGCACTACGCGGTTGAGAAGATCTAGAATGTACCGACGTTGGGAAAGAAAAATACCATTAGAGTCACGTGTAACAGTGATGCCAAGAAAATGATGAAGCACACCAAGATCGAGTCATAGAGAATTCAGAGTTAAGCGGTGTAATAATATGATCAAGAAAAGTCTTAGTGGAAGCGAGTGAGAATGATATCATCAACATAAAGAAGAAGATAAGCTGTGTGTGTGGAAGTGTGATAGACAAAAGAGAGGTGTCGGTGAGAGAGGGAGTGAAACCGATTGTTTGAATGTAAGTTGAAAAACGTTGGAACCAAGCCCTAGGGGCTTGTTTGAGACCATAAAGAGATTTTTGAAGAAGACAAACATGATCGGGAGCGAGAGGAGTCTTCGAAGCCTAAAGGTTGTTGACAATAAACAGTTTCTTGGAGAGCACCATGAAGAAAGGCATTTTTGACATCGAGTTGGTGAATGGGCCAAAAAGAGGAAGTGGCGATGCTAAGAACAGTGCGAATAGTGCTAGGCTTGACAACAGGAGAGAAGGTCTCGTCGTAGTCGATGCCGTGCTGTTGAGAGAAACCACGACAAACCCAGCGAGCCTTGTAGCGAGAGAGAGTTCCGTCGGAGAATTTTTTTTGGCGGAAAACCCATTTGCCGGAAACAATATTTTCACCGACAGGGCGAGGAACAAGGCGCCATGTATCATTGTGAATGAGAGCAGAAAACTCATCACGCATAGCGGCAGCCCAGTTAGGATCGAGAAGAGCACTTTTGTAGGTTTTAGGGATGGGGGAGATCGGAGAAGTGGTGGCATGAAGATTGAGACGCGGCCCTTTTGGAACGTGAAATCCCGTTTTGGCCCGAGTGCGCATTGGGTGATCATTTGTGGGAGCTTGGGTAGGAACAACATGGGGTGGTAGAGGTGGAGTGGGATGAACAACGACGTCGAGCGCAGCGGATGAGTCGGACGTCGAAGATGGTGGAATAGGTGGAGAAGGAGCGGCGGGGGAGATGGGTGTATCGGGTGGAGGTGCGGACTCGGCGGAGGAAGCAGCCGACCCGCTGTCGCGGCAGATGGAGTCGGCTGAAGGGTCTGCCGCGGCGAGCGAGGAGGGCACTCGGGGTGGCGGTAGGAGCGGTGTAGTGGTGAGGAAACCTAGCGGGGTGAGCTATGGGATGATGTAGGGTAGGCGATGGGTCAATGGGAGTTTGGGAGGGTGTCCGTGTGGAGAAAGGGAAGATATGCTCGGAAAAAGTAACGTGCCGAGAGATGTGGACGCGGCCGCAGACGAGATCCAGGCAGCGATAACCCTTGTGTTCATCGTGAGTATCCTAGAAAGACACAGGGAATGGAGCGAGGTGATAGTTTGTTGGTGGAGATGGCGGCGGTGTTTGGAAAACAAAGACAGCCAAAGACGCGAAGTTCGTAGTAGTTGGGATGACTAAGGTAAAGAGAGTAGAATGGTGTAGAGTTTGTATTGGACTTGTGAGGCCGGATGTTAAGTAAGTAGATGGCTGTGCGTAAGGCTTCGGCCCAGAATTTTGGTGGCATTGAGGAGTGGATTAAAAGGGTGCGAATGATGTCGTTTATTGTGCGAAGCGAGCGTTCTGCCTTGCCGTTTTGAGGTGAAGTGTATGGGCATGAAAATCGGAGAAGAATGCCATGTTGAAGAAAGAAGTTTCGGTTTTGAAAGTTATCAAATTCTTTGCCGTTGTCACATTGGATAAATTTAATGGGAAGAAAGAAGTGTGTGGCGACATATTTTTGAAAGTTTAGGAAAATGGTGTGTACGTATGATTTGTTGCGTAAAGGAAAAGTCCAGACAAAGTGTGTGAAATCGTCTAGAACGACTAGATAATATTTAAAGCCAGAGACACTAGTATGGGGAGATGTCCATAAATCGCAGTGCAAAAGTTCAAAAGGAAAGGTACTAACAGTAGTAGAGGAACTAAAGGGCAAGCGAACATGTTTTCCTTGCTGACAAGAGGGACACATGGAGGTATTATGACTATCCTTATTACAATTTATTGAAAATTCGCTAAGTATAGAAGACAAGGTAGCGTTGTGGGGGTGGCCGAGACGGTGATGCCAGAGGTCGACGGACGCCGCCATGGAGGTGGGTGGGTCGTGGGTGGCGGTGCCATGGAGAGTATAGAGGTCGCCGGAGCTATTGAACCGAGCGATCTCCGCTTTGGTCTGGTAGTCCTTCACAGATAAACCAAACGGATCAAATTCCATAGAAACAAGATTGTCACGGGTGAACTGACGAACAGAAATTAAGTTTTTGATTAGCGCGGGTGCAATAAGGACATCACGTAGGAGGAGTTGTTTGGTGGGTGTAGGTATGGTGGTTTGGCCGGTGCAATATATAGGTATAGTAGTGCCGTTTCCTAGGACTATGGATGAAAGTGGTGTGGTGGAAAAATTTGACAAGCATATTACTAGAAGCGGACATGTGACTAGAAGCACCGGAATCGAAAATCCAGTCCATACCTGAGTTTCCCTGGGCAGCGAAGTTGTTCATGGCCTGCAAGAACGCAGATTGGTCCCAGCTCGGTCAAGGAGCGGAGGTCGGTTGATGCAGCGGGGTAGTTGGAGCAGACGGCATGAGGACAGGCGAAGGCTGAAACATATGGGGGTGCTGATATGGCATGTATGGCATCCCCCCGTCGTAGTAGGCCGGGGCGGCGTGGTAGGCGTTCGGCGGGGCGCGCTGGCCGAGGAGTCCAGGGGAACCAGTGTGGGGGCGAAGACCCGGCGCCCGGGCACCCGTGTAAGCCGGAGGAGCGCCGATCGGAGAGGGGCCGCCCGGGGCATGGACCAAGCCCGAACCATGCCGGTCCGGGGATCATGAGGAGGGCGCCGGGTAGGCGGCGCGGCGAGTGCCGGCGCAGGCGTCGGTACCGCCGGTGGCGGGCGCCAAGCGGGAGGAGCGGCGAGCGCCGGCGCGGCGTCGAGGCGGGCTGGTGGAGTGGCAGATCGCGGCGGCCGCACATCGGATTCTTGCCCTTGTAGTTGGGGCCGGGACGCCAGCCCGGAGGAGGCTGCCCCGCCGAGGCCGGAAACGGTACCGGGGTCCCGCCGCGGCGATGGGCTGGCTCATCGGGCCTGCCGGTGCGGGAGTAGGCAGCAGGGGCGGCCGGGTGGAGGCGGCGAAGACGTGAGGCCGCGCCTCCCGCCGTGTGAGGTCATCATCGGCGTTCTGCGGCGAGGGACCGGATCTCCTTGAAGGAAGGGCGAGGCTGCATGAAGGGAATCATGGCCGCTTGAGTCTTGAACCGGTCGCCGAGCCCTTGGAGAAGGATGTTGATAAGCCGGCGATCAGGCATAGGATCGCCTAGTTCGCGGAGCTCATCCGCCATCGTCTGGATGCGCTGACAGTAGACGCTGAGCGAGGAGTCCCCCTGAGGGGTGTTGCGGATCGCGGAGTGGAGGTTGTTGATCCGGGCGTCAGCGTTGTCCTGGCGGCCTCACGGAAAACGAGATTGAAAATCTCCGTGGACACGCGTGTGTAGATCCATTGGATGATGGCGAGATCATCTGTGATCCAGCGAGCGTCGTCAGGACGAGGGGCGGCGTCGGCGGCGATGTGATGACGGAAGTTGCAGCGCCCGAGGTGAACCTCAAAGAGGTGGCGCCAATGGTAGTAGTTGTGTTGGGCAAGATCTAAAGTAATAGGTATGAAGGGGGTGACATCGGCTATGGTGTCCGTGTAGGAGAGAGGAGTAGCCGTGGGAGGGGTAGAAGAGGCCGAGGCCTGCGGCGGCGGCGGCCTTGGCGTGCTGGTCGAAGTAACCAGGCGGCGGCGGCGGCTTAGGCGGCGGCGCCATAGGTCAGGATCGATTAGTCTGATACCATGTAAGATTGTATTATGTCTCACAACTGATACAAAACTGTTTGGGGTACAAGGGATATAAATAGTAGAGCCAACCGACTAAGTCTAAAACCCTAGCTTGCGTTACAAGTCTAGCTTAACCGAAACATATAATCTAACAATAAGAACCTGAATGTCTTGGATCAACATCAACAGTAGCGTTGCAAGTTGCAAGAGACCCTTGAGTCAGCCAAGGTTAATATCTGCAATTGAAATCAAAGGAAGCCCAGTCAGATGAGAGAAACAAGCAATCAAACTCATAGGAAGCTCAACATTATAGTCATCGTAGTTAAATGGCTTGAACCGGCGTGGGTGCTCCGCCGTTGACGAACATGGCGATGAAGATGGGCAGCACCACGCCATGCACTGCACCTGGTGCTTCACGGTGTGCAGCCTCCCGTTGCTCCACGCCTGAAACATGAGGTGGGTGATCAAGTCAGAGCACCGGAAGGAAGCGAACATATACCGGAACACGCCAACAATATAAAGCTGAATCAATCGAATTGAAGCTACCGTGCCGTCGTCGCCGACGTTGCCGAGGAATTAACCAGGGAGGGCATCTACGGTACGAGATCGTCAGTAGCAGAGTCCAGCACCTCGAGGCTCCCAATATAGTCATCCTCCTGCAGAATTATGAGATGTACGCCGTAGGTGTGGAACTGCACGCCCCGAAATTTTGTATCTTTTGTCGAGATAAGTTAAACGTTTGTTAGCTAAGTTTGTTGGATCGATAAACATGATTTAGTTAGCCAAGACAAAGATAAGGTTTGTTAGAACTTATATACGTTTTAGGCGCAGACAAACAGGGGAAAAAAAGTGTGGCGTGAAGTGACATGTTGCTTGTAATTTTTTTGGATGTCATTTTCACCTTAATAGTAAAGATATTTTGAAATTAATCATGAAAATTGTGCCTAATTTTCCAACATTTTTGGTGTGCAGCGACCTTTAGGAGGAAACATGCGACCTGGAAATCTTAGCTAATGTTTCTCTCAGCTTGCTCGATTGACTTAGTGAACGCTTCGAATTCCCTTCTTCCCTCCTGCACATGTAAGAAATTCGGGAATTAGTGAGCCGTGCACACAGCTCGGTTCTGTAAATTCTCATGGAAAGGATAATTTCGGTCTCCGATCGATCACCCAGATGCCGATTGCATCTCCCGTCTGCTATGATGTGTACAAATGCATGCTTAATGGCCTAGATAGATATATACAAATTCACTTGTATCTTGTAGAAGGATTGCCGAATTTCGTATCAAAATGATTTGTCAGGTACATTGAAGTTTTGTATTTTTCTAGGAGTAGCATAAGCAAGAAGATCATATCTTAGATCATCTCCATTAGGAAGAGAAAAACTGACATCCTAAAAAAGTGTTTTTGAAAGAGGAGGGAGAAGGTTTTGCGAAGAGCATATGGAGAAGAGCTGGATCCCTAATTTGTGTCCTCTCTTCCTTCTCATTCTCTATCTTTCAATGATAGGTGGACCTTATCTCCTTTTCCTCTCGCATACCCTCTCCCTAAATCCCGTTGAGACTCTATCTCCCATCCTCCCGTCGGATGTTATGGATAGTGCATAGCAAAGGAACCCATATCATGGTGTCTTGTTGAATGAGAGCACTAGACGAGTATTGACCGACAGTTGTGTGCCTATGTTGTGAATGTCGGGGGATGAGGCAATGTGTGGGGTCAAGTGTTCAGAAAGCAATCAACGATCTGCGCTTCCAAGGCCTTGGCACTATTGGTGGCAGTGTGAGATCGGTGGTCCGCGACGCCTGCTCCGAAGCAGAAGATGCATAGTATTGGCTTTCTCCGGAGTTGGGTTCTCTCTTTTGGTGGTGGTCGTGTCATGTGTGTGTGAATGGCATCTAGGCAAAGGTTTGTTTGATGGGGTCAGTTGTATGTCTCTCCATAGTTGATCAAGATTAGAAAGCGTTGAAACATGTATGAGCCATCTAAAAATACCTAGTAACACACAATGACTTGGCATCAAAATGTTATCTTTCGAACAAACCGTTATGACACGGTTAGATGACTCGACATTTGTTAATTATTTGGTTCCCTGAATTATCCTACCAAATTTTACATTATCATAAAATACGGTTTAACTGAAATTAGTCATTCATCATTGTTAAACATTCAGTAAGTACATTTTTAAATACACATGTGGACAATGGTGGGTGGGGAGGGGGGGGGAGAGACGGGACATGAGGGCCAATCTACCGAGATGCATGAGGACATAATCGCAAATCGTCATTGTTAGTTGTTACCAAGGCAAGGCAACTTGGGGGATTTGTTTTCTTTTTTTTTTGTGGGTAAAAGAGGATTTCATTACTCAGAAAGGGTTACAAGACGCTCTGCTTCCAGTTCCCGAATCATGATCTCAGAACCTGAACCGAGCCATACATCAGTTTTGTGCTCCGCTCTCGCGAAAATCGCGAGATAATGACTAACCCTAATCTGCGAACGATCCACTTTTACAAACTTGCACACACGATCTTGGCTAGAAAGCCTTTTAATCTCAGAAATAAAATGCATAAGAATCAACCTATCTGGTTGGTGTTCCTGGACAGCCGATACTAGCTGAAAGTCTGCCTCAATGACTAAAGGCAGACCACTGTGATGAAGAGTTAACTCCGAGCCTTCGAGACAGGCTCGGATTTCAGCTTCCAAAGGATCAAAACATAGCAGAAGGCTCTGGCACGCGAAGTAAATGATCTGACCCTTGTCATCACGAAGGATCATTCAGCACCTGCCATACCATCAATCTCTTTAAATGAGCCATCGATTGACAATTGGGCCCAGCCAGGAGGCGGTGGACACCAAGGTTTAGCTGGCTGTTTCTGTTTACTATGTGGAGCACGCACAGCTGCAGCCTCAAGCGCCACTGATTTCCCTTTGAGAACAGCTTCAGAAGATTGACCATTTAGATTTCTCACAGTATACAGAGGAAACGTTTGGATCCTTCAACAGACGGCAAGGCCTTTTGGTGTGTAACTTCATTACGAGCATGCCAAGCACCAGCAAAATATTATCAATCATTTGCAGAGGAACATTGTTGATAACTAAGGAAAACGACTCTCTAGGATTCACATGCATGTCCGCATCAGAAGGTAGAAGCCAGACCTCTCTCATTGCAGTCCAGAGCCGACGAGCATGCATGCATGAATATAATGCATGTGGGATATCCTCCTTTTCATTGCCACAAATATTACATATACCTGTAACTCACATTCGTCGATCTAGCTTGTTGGCCTCTGTGGCAAGGCAACTTGGGGATTTGTTGTTGCATCATGTGTAGCGTGTGGTGTGTCTTGCCACTGTAGAATTGTAAAATATGATAGTTTATTTAACGAGACGGAGATGAGTACAGAGTACTCTGAACGGTGTATGCTTTATTTCAAATAAATAAATTGGGTTTGCTAGACGGGAGGAGCTATCCATCGCCCGTTAGCGATGGTTTATAATCATCGCTAAGGAGGAACCGTTAATGGGCTTAGCCCATATGGTTCCGTTTGACGTATTTCTAGTCGCTTTTTCATTAGCTTTCTTTGGAGAAACCAACAGAAAGTTTAAATTTTTAATTTGTCTGATTTCGAATTTGCTTGAATTTGAAATTTGCTCGAAATTCGAATATTAACAAAAAATAATTTTTAGCAAATTTCGAATCTGAGCAAAAAATAATTTTAAACAAATTTTGAATTTAAGAAAAAGTAGTTTTAAGCAAATTTAGAATCTGAGCAAAGTTTGCTCGAATTTAAAAAATTTCCAATTCGAAAAAGTTGAGCAGGCAAGTCGAGTAACTGGGCCATACCCATAACTACCCACCGTGCGTGCGATGGCTACTAACCATCGCTAACGGGTGATGAATATATTTTCCCCTGCTGGACCAGTGCAACAACATGTGCCTAGCTCTACCCTTTGGTCAAGACGGGCGAAAAGCTATAGAAACAGCAAATGACCGTCTTAAAAAATTAAGCAAATGACCAAAATGGCATAAGCTGCCTAGCCTAGTATTTATTCGTAAATTCTATTTTGGAACTGAGAAATTCACTGTTGGTAGCTAGCGTTGTCCGCCTACCTTTGATTATATCCCTCCTTCTCTTTTATCAATACTAGCAAAAGTGCCCGTGCGTTGCACCGGGAGAGATAAGGTTTGTATTACAAAACTTACAAAATAATTATTTCGCTTTATGGAACTCTTTGTTGTTTCTTGATGCCACCATTACCGGGTCACCTTCTCTCTCTACAACAGAATAATCGAATCAGAGATACATATGTACAATGCGGATATTTTCATGATTAAATGATAACGGTAGAACCAAGATGATCACGGCTCCATCACGAATTTAACATATGAGAACTGACGGCAGCACACCTCTTCCACACCTCCGTACGCAATGGTGAGATTGCTTCACTGATTTATATAAAGGTTAAAAATATGCCAATGTAGCATGGTTGTAACTTGAAAGCTGCCGAGAGATTAAAAGTTGATCACACGATTGCCATCGCTGCATCTCAGATCCTTTTTTGCTGACCCTCCATAAAGGTTGTGGCCAGCTTTGTTGCAAAATTCAAGCTGCAAACGCCAATGTCAGTCGAAGCCGGTGACCACACCTTGGTGCTCCTTTAGGCAACATTGACAGTCGGCTGAACATACTGGCAGCAACGAAACGTAGCAGAAATAGTAGTAACAGTAATCAGTAGCAAAGCACCATCCGTAACTGTTAATTATAAATACCAATAAATCTCATTCCATCTCTCTTCTCTCTCAAATCAGCTGAGCCAAGCCACTGTGTATAACATCTCTCTACTCGAGTAGCAGCGATTCATCCCTTTCCTAAACAAAAGGTTCCGAGAGCTCAGCCCCTCTAGACCAAATTGCATTAGCAGCTCGTACATGAGTACATGACATACTGAATGACACACAGGTATGCATCTCTTGCTAGTCAAAAGTAGCAGGTTATGTGGAAGAGAAAAAAGAACAGGTTACCAATATCAAAGCATCGAGCTTTGCGGTAAAATTAGTGGCTCGATCCGTGCGTCCAAAAGAAGAGCACTGGCCCGAAAAATCAATCCAGGAGTGTCACACTATATATTTAGAAAGATCCTTCGATTTTGTGCAAAATCCATCATCATTATTGTAAAATCAGTGTATTATCCCCCAATTGGAGACCTCGGTACTGAATTCCGAAATCCCCTCTCTCTTGAATATCCCCTTCTGTTGTATCTGGAATTAAATTGGGAGAAACTCCGGTTGAGCTGGCTTCTTCTCGGGTGGCCTTATTTTTGTTCATCGCTAGTAGTCTGAAACCGCTCGCCTCGTCCAAGCTCCGATCGATCTGCACCCGGACAGGAGCTGCATCGAGGCATTGCGGAGGCACGCATGGAGTTGGCCGCCTCCATACACCGCAATAGATGTCTCGTGGGGAGCTGCGCCGGGAAGCTCTGGCCGCCGTCGCAGCCACGATGCGATCCAAGGACCGTGTCGGGGGCTCAGGGCTAACAAGCGCGGCGGCGTGCGGGTAGTCAGCTAGCCTGTGTAGCTTGGGCATGGTGGCCGTGAAGGCAGATCCCTGATTCTCCTCTCCCATACGTCTCCTTCGAGCTACCGCTCGCCAGATCCTCATCAACTGCTGGCTGGGAGGGCCGTGAAGATGCTTCGGCTGGGAGTTCCGCCACTGTAGAGGCCCGATCATGGCCGTGGTGGGGGAGGAAGGAAAGACGGCAGAGATACCCGTTTACTCGTTGGGCGCCCCCAAACGATTGGAACAGGCGAACGGCGACGGCGTAACTCGCCTAGTTCCAAAATTCCGACTACCAAAGCTAAGTCTGCGTCCCTGCAGGCGTCTATCCACTAAGTCGACGGCGTTGAGGAATCGAGCACAGGATAGCGGTCGATGGCGGCGAGGAATCGAGAACATGAGATTGTGGGCGATGGCGGCTGGAAGAGGATTTAGGCGAGCCGTCCGTGCCGACTTTATTGAAGCTATCCATGGTAGGGTTCCTGAAGGATTCGGTTCAAGAGTTTGTATGACATACGGCAAGTAGCGCCCGCTCGTCGCAGACCCCGCCTCTCCTTGTTCCCAGGAATCCCAGCCACACGCGAGCGAAGATAAGAGACGAACCGGTATAATGGCAATCTTTTGTATTATGCGTTTTGGTGGGAGGGTAAAACGGTCCAAAAAAAAGCGTTGACGAAACTTTTTGGCAGAAACCTTAGCTCCTTTATTATTAGGTATAGATAAAGAATAAGTCGTCTTCCATTTCCGCCAGATGACCAAATTCCTCTAGCCTTTCACCGTTTCGGCCTCTATATAGGACAATGACGATAGGATAGAGATGGAATCACAAAACTTATATTTTGTAGAATAACCTTTCCACCATCGAAACATCATTTCAAAAGCACATTCAAGTACTCCGTTGCTTTTATTAGGTCTGATTTATAGGATTGTTGTGGATTAAATTTTTATAAAAATTTGTGTACGGAATCCGTTTGATTCATACGATTACGTCTCATAGAAAATAATCCATAAGAATCTTCTAGTGTAATTTTCATAGAAAAAAACATTAGATTAGATCGAATAGGAAATTTTGTCACCACAAAGTTATAGACAATTGTTCTTTCCATAGGATTCAAGTAGACATAGCATCAATCATATATGTTTCATATACTTACACTTTTCCTATACTATAAATCAAAGGAGCCCTTAGAAAAAACAATTCATTTAATCATACATATCAGAAGGTACAATTCTTTCATCGCATGATTGTAACGACCAAAACATAGCAGCCACGATCTGCGACGAAGCACTATGGGCAAGATTATGAGCATCCCTGTTCAAGACCCTCTGTTCAAGAACAAAATAAAACATGTACGTCTCAAAGATAGGCCTATAGATAGCATAAGCTTCCATTGTCATTATCCTTAACACCCCTGAAGCATTCGTCGTCACATATACTAGGAAATACCCCGCACGTTGTTGCGGAACATTTTGCATTTCATAAAATAGTGCGGAACAGATATGTACTTAGAAATAAGAAAATGGAAATGAAATTGAATTAAAGATACAATGAGCAATGTCCACTAAGCTTATTTAAGTGATATCAAAATAAAATAAAAGATACGTTCTGCATTTACTTACTCTTGAAGCAAAGTGTACTTCTGGCTATAATCTTCGACTTAAGATCACAAATTTGTATTCCTACTAATCACACTCTCACACGAAGAGTTAAAACAGATTAAGTCTACAATAGTCAGTCGATACATAAAGAACAATTAGGCCTTTACGTGAACTGTCGTGCATGGCTCTCTTCAAAGTATGGATATCTTTCCCCAAATAAAAGGTCTAAATTCCAATACATAGTTGTAATACATTATACAACACTATTGCAAAATACCTATGAAGGCAAGATTATTATATTTTCAGCCCGTCTTATTTATGCCTTGATATTTCTCAACAAAAGTAAACAAAATGGGCACATGTTCTACTTATTTGGAAAGCACGTCTTTATTGATTGCTTTGATGATTTTACTTCCAGTTGCAGGCCACAAAGTGCCTTTTAATGTTGAGGAACTGCACAACTTCAGAGCAAACACATTATACATCATAGACCACCATGTAGTAAATGAAATGAATTTACAAACAATGGATGATAAAGGAGAGCAAATAACCCTACATCAAGTAATAACACAATTGAGAGCCAAAATCTCATTCAATATCAATGGCTAGCTTGATCAAATAAGTAAAATCATGTGAATTATTGGAATGTCTTGTTACTATAAAATAGGTTGATTATACATAATGTAGGGCAAGAGATTTTATCAGTAAACCAATGTTAAAATTTAATGGTCATAGAAGACATCGCCTATATGCTCTCAACTTGAGCACAACCTACCATTTATTTACCTTCGACCATTGAGAAGCAAAATAAGATCGCCAATATATAGGTAGACTGCAGCGTTGCTATTGTACCTACAACCTGCCGGTAAGATAAGGCAATGCAATAAGCCTATATTTGATTGGAAACCCCCATAGATTCAACTACAAAGTGAAGTTTTTCTTTCACAGATGTGCACTAAAAGAACCCATGCCTAAAAGGTAACTCTCCGTATTTTTGAAGTTGTCTACTGCAGGGTGGCCCACGAGCTCAACACATGCTCACATTTGAATTCGATAAAGGAACTACCAACCTCAATACATGAAAGATGAAAGAAGATAAGAGGAGAAGGCGGATCCGAAGGTTATCAGCCATATGAGCAGTACCATGTCAGATGCAGGCGGGTTTGCTTCTCTGATCTCAGTTACTTCAATCCATGAGGGACGGTTGAGCAGGACCTTCATGGACATTTTGCTATTGCAAACTAAGGAGCGCAAGCTACTTGAGAAGGGGGAAGAGCCTGAACTGTAAGCATGTTGAAGCCATACATGACAGGATGAAAGAGGCAGGTTTTGGCAAAGTGGCCGGAGGTCAGAAAAAGTAGCCTTATAGGCGATGAGAGAAGAAGAGAAGGCCTTGGGTAACGGCAAGGAGAGTAAGAGACACATACTTTAGTGACTTGTAAGATGCGTCTATAGAACTAAGAAGCAAAAATAAATGTAAGAATTCATGAGATAGACTTATTGGCCTAGAACTTAAAAGGACTATCATAGTGGAAAATTCTGAAAACAAAACTAATGAAAAAAAATGAAATTGCTGAGGTGGCATCTTGATGAGGTGGCATGCTTGCATGTTGAGAGAAATCACTTAGTGGGTTGCTCCTATTTAGATATTATAGATTATAGATACGTCTCACGTTCAGGTCCGAGGTTTGCGTCGGCCACAGTTTCACCATATTCCACCACTTTGACAGTTGCAGCTTCCGGTTTTTCTTTGTGAAGACCCATCAAATGCCCCCAAGTAATTCCTTCACGTACCGCCTTCTTACATGTTGGGCAGATAGACTAGGGCGCGATTAGAATGAAAGTAAAATCTTGATGGCTCAATTCAAGGAACAACCATTCCCTTGTGTGTTAGGGCATTTGTTCATCCACATATGCTCCATGATTTCCGTGTCCATGTGTTCCGTGACGTCATGCATTTCAGCCGGGCATGCCGGCATGATCTATCGCCGCGTGCCTTGCAAGTTGTGCAAACATTAGTTGCCATAATGTTTTTTTTGTGATGTAGCACTTGACCTGTTGGTAAGAGCATCTCTAACAGAGCCTGTAAAAGTGTAAACCGAAAAACTTGAGTTCAACGTGTTTACGAGTCGTAAAACGGATGGCGCAGACAGACACTGTAAACTGAAACTGAAAAAACGGAATATTCGGAAAGTCATCATCTTCTTCACGAGAACTGTCTGCGCCACTGCCTAGGTCTCCCCGCGCGGCCACCGCCCACACCCTTGGCTGGGCCTCCCCGCGCCCAAGAGCCCGCCGCCCACGCCCCAGCACCCGCTGCCACCTAGCTAGCAAGCTTAATCGAAATAGTAGCACCACCCAACTAGCTAGCTAGCTATGGAATCGATTGGATATTTGAATCAATCGGGAGATGATTAGCACCAAATAGTTAGAGCTAACCAGCTCCCATGTAAGACTAGCTCGCGTGCGTCGCGCTGCTCGCTAGAATCTGCACGTGTACGCATTCCCTGTGCTGCTTGCGTGCACCGCGCCGCTCGCTAGAATTAGTCTACATCGAGAAGATTCGCCGGGAATTGACACATATATGGTTGAAATTGGAGCAGTCTGACAGGATGTTTGACTGGCGGTGCACAATTTTAGCAAAGCAGCCAGAAATCGGCGGCTGAAGGCGGTTGTATAGATGTCGGCGCTGGAGGAGCGGTGCCCTTCAGTGTGTATTAATAGGGGTCGAGTGTGAAATTTTTCGGGCCCCTGAAAAAGCTTTTCAGGCCAGGCAGCGAGTTCAGTCTCTGTTATACGCCACTTTCGATTCAACCCCGTAAATCTGCTGGAAAAAAACCGTTCCGACATGATTTACGAGCTCTGTTAGAGATGCTCTAAGGTGTGGTAAGGACTGCATTCTACCTCTTGTACTATATGGTGTTTGATGCAGTAGTCGTCAAGCACTCAAGCTTGGTGTGCCAAGAGTTCCAAGCTTTTTTTTTTTTTAGAGCAACCACATATTTCATTAATCAAACACCAAGTTACATGAAGCAACACATGTGGAAACTAAAAGACAAACCGGGATAAAATGATTCCTGAATTTGCAGATAAAATGCTAAAAGATCGAGAAATACAAAACGATCCCTAGGATTTCCTGCAACCACCGTAGCCAGCGGCCACCATCCAATTCCAACGTCGTCGAGACGAACGAAAGAAGAGACGCTGAGCCTCCATCGTTGCAAGATCCAAAAAAGCACCATCGCCAACGAGGCTTTGTGAGTCGATGAACAGGCCTGCTGTAAGCAGCGAGGCACATGTCGATGTGGCACGTCGACCGGGGGACGTCCCCGTGTTGTCTTGGACCAAGATACGTCGCCTCCCATCGACGAAGTCGGAGAAGAACGTCATAACCACCACCTCCGGACCAACATCTTCGCTCCAGAAGAACCACCTCGCCCCGGTCCCCAGCGCCGTCGTGGACAACGATAAACGCCAGTGACACGTCGAGAAACAGATCTTGCCAGATCTGAAGAACGGCGAGAAGACCAAGCTGTTGATCTAAAAGATCGACAAGCACACCTTGCCAACAACTCCGAGACGCCGCCGTGAAGGTCGCCGCCGGTGTGGGAGTGGAGTTGTGGCAGATTTATATGCCCGGACGCCGCTCCCACCACCGCAACGACGCACCATAGGAGACAAAAACTAACCCTAACTACTAGGCTAGAACGGAGGAACGAGGTTTCCCCTCCCTCATACCGCCGCCAGAGCGCCAAGCAGAGGTAGAGGAAACCAGATCCAACGCCCTGGCCGGAGATTGGGAGATTGGATCGCGGAAAAAAAGTTCGTCAAGAGTTCCAAGCTGAAGAGCTTCTCAATGCCACGAAACCTAAACACGTGCGCTATTCCAAAACTAAGCTTTCAGGGTAGATTGGACGTATGAGACGACGAAATCCCGCTGGGCCAGCTAGATTCGGCCCAACTGGCCCGCGGAGAGTATTCAACAACAAACAACGGCGGACCTAGGCCGTTGTCCCCGAGGCTGCCGTCGCTGTCTCCAGCCAGCGTGCAAAAGGGCAGGCGGCTCTCTCCAGCTGCCCTATTTATCGCCCAAGGCTCCAGAGCCACCTGCCCCCAACCAAGAAAAAGAAAAACGAGCCAGACGCAAAGGGGCGAGCCGGGGCGCACGCAGCAATTCCCATCTGCTCACCAACCCAAGGTATCATCAATCAATCCCATCTTCTTCGCTCATTGTTACCATCTCGATCTCGGTTGATTCTTGGAAAATCTCGGCGGCCGTGAGAGCCGAGGGGCCTCTCTCGGCACAGGCAGCTGCTCTGGCCGGCGCCGACGCGTATTTCCTTTTGTCGTCTTCCGCGCGGCGCCTCCTGGCTCAGATCTGGCCAGGCCGCTCCTCCGCTGAGCGGAGCCTGTCGTCCTAGGGCTATGGTTACACCGGAATCGAATCCCAGTTTAGAAAAGCCAGACATGGAATGGCGATTACACCGGAATTTGGTTCTAGAAATCCCGTGGATCCACTACACCCACCCACCCATATTTCTTTCTTTCTAATTCACTAGATATGAATCTTTGTTTTGGTTACTTTCTATGTCTAATGGTCCACATAGTTGATGAAACTAAGATCAGCATACAGTCTTTTCCATATGCCTATGTATCAGTGCTCAAGATCTGGATCAATTTTGTGCTCTGCTAGTGTGTCATCAATTGTTCTCTTGTTTTATTCTAGTAGTCACTATCATTTTCGATTGGTCCTACGCCTATTAATTGCAGTTCAGAATCCTTAAACTTGACTATTGCATGTTACCACTGTATACAAAATCTGATGAACCTCTGTTCCTACAGTTGGAGATGGCATCAGCTGTTACCATCAGTTCGGTCAGCGCGCAGGCCGCTCTGGTTTCGAAACCAGGGAATCATGGCAGCACGAGCTTCAGTGGCCTAAAGGCATCATCATCGTCGATCAGCTTCGAATCAGGAACATCATTCCTGGGCAAGACCGCCTCCCTCCGGGCGTCAGTTACCTCAAGGATTGTGCCAAAGGCAAAGTCTGGGTCTCAGATATCACCTCAGGCATCTTACAAGGTGGCGGTGCTTGGTGCTGCCGGTGGCATTGGTCAGCCGCTGGGCCTGCTGATCAAGATGTCTCCTCTGGTCTCGGAGCTGCGCCTGTATGATATCGCGAATGTCAAGGGCGTCGCTGCCGATCTCAGCCACTGCAACACGCCATCTCAAGTCATGGACTTCACTGGCCCCGCGGAGCTAGCTGACTGCTTGAAAGGCGTGGATGTTGTCGTCATCCCTGCGGGTGTCCCAAGGAAGCCAGGCATGACTCGTGATGACCTTTTTAACATCAATGCGGGCATCGTCAAGTCACTTATTGAGGCTGTTGCAGACAATTGCCCTGAGGCCTTCATCCATATTATCAGCAACCCAGTCAACTCCACGGTGCCGATTGCTGCTGAGATTCTGAAACAGAAGGGTGTCTACAACCCCAAGAAGCTCTTCGGGGTTTCCACCCTGGATGTTGTCAGAGCTAACACATTTGTAGCTCAGAAGAAGAACCTCAGCCTCATCGATGTTGATGTCCCAGTTGTCGGTGGCCATGCTGGGATAACGATTCTGCCTCTGTTGTCCAAGACTAGGCCTTCTGTCAGCTTCACGGACGAGGAAACTGAGCAGCTGACAAAGAGAATACAGAATGCTGGGACAGAGGTGGTGGAAGCGAAGGCTGGTGCTGGATCTGCTACTCTGTCCATGGCTTATGCTGCTGCCAGATTTGTCGAGTCGTCGCTCCGCGCGATGGCTGGTGATCCAGATGTTTACGAGTGCACGTATGTTCAGTCTGAGTTAACAGAGCTTCCATTCTTCGCGTCCAGAGTTAAGCTTGGGAAGGATGGTGTTGAGTCCATCATTTCCTCCGACCTGGAGGGAGTGACGGAGTACGAGGCCAAGGCACTTGAGGCATTGAAGGCTGAGCTCAAGGCCAGCATCGAGAAGGGCATTGAGTTTGCACACAAGCAGGGAGCTGCTGCATCTGTTTGAAGGGAGAAGAAGGGTGATTCCATCCATATGAAGAGAATAAAGGCAAACTAATTCCCCTTGTCTAGTTTTGCAGCCTAGAGTGTTGACATGTAGGTGTATGCCCTGGAGGAGGTATATTTCTCAATTGTTGGTCAGTTTCTTATGGTTTCAGTTTACATGAGGGTGTGAAGCCCTGAACTTGCTCTCTGTCCAGGGGCTTTGTCATGTATGACACATAAATTTTGGTACTGTTCCATTGGCTTTTCTTGTAACTTGCTGAAGTTGACACACTGTGGAACAATAATAAAGTAGTTTCTTGATCGTTTCTTTGAAATTTTTGTGATGCTTACTATGTCCATGTGACAAGCTGTACTATGCGGTCACCATCAGGCTCCAGCTTTTGAATGAACTGGCTCCTTGTGTCGTTTTGAAGTATTTTATATTGATTGGTGAGTTTATGGAATTTGTTTTTGTCGCTTTTATTGATTGGAACGTCTTTGTGAGATGGACGGCTGGAACCTAGCACATGTTTTGGTTTATTCCGAGCTCACAAAGAATACTTCAGCTGCCACTTGGCTGTTTTATCTTGTGCTCTTTAACATGAGAATTGAGTCTTTACTCCTGTACCCATTCCGCGGTTTGGTTGATAAGTAGTACAACTATTTTGCCATGTCCGCAACACAAGGAAGCTGTGTGCCACAAACCATAAGTCTTCCGTGTATTAGAGCATTTGCTTTGGAAAATTTTGTTTCCACTCTTGTTGATGAGAATAAACAATGTCTCTGCGAGATGGACTGCTTTTTTGGGGCGTATGTTTTGGTAAATTTGGAGCTCTTAAGCTAGAATTTGCGTTCCTGAACAAATACTTTGAACGAACAGTGAGAATGGAGTCGGTACGATTGTACCCATTCCAGGGTTTCGTGCAACTTTTGTGGCGTGTGGACGACACAAGGGGGTTGTGAACCACCAAACTTAAGTCTTCGGTGTAATGAGATAGGGATCTGTGATCATCTCAACTTCATTTGCTGCCTGATATCAGGTTTTAGCTCCATTGTGCCAATCTACGAAACTGCTGGCAGCATTCAGATATTTTGCAGACATCGACCGTGGTCTGAATGTATGAACACCAAACAGTGTTCACTGTTATCTGTTGATCTCTGAATATGAAATCGGCTCCACATGTTTACACAAGTTTCTTAATATACATAGCCTTCGTTAAAATCACGAACTCCTGATTCCTGAACTTGGCTAAATGACTCATGGAATTAAGAGAAAATCAGCAGCACATGATCGGACATGCCCCCTCAGTTTATTCTGCAAGGGAAGAACAAATGAATAGCTACGAATCAAACCCGCAACGATACGACTCCTTGGATTGGTGTAGGATCAGTCTATGTGAGAAGCTGTACTATGTGGTCGCCATCAGGTTCCAGTTCTCGAAGGAACTGGCCCGTGCCTCCCTTTGCCGTTTTAAAGTGTGTTATATTGATTGGTGACTTTATGGAAAACTAGGACAAAACCCGTGCTTCGCTACGGAGCAAATCCCAAATCTATCCTATAGTTCTTGGTTGTCGCCTAGGACACACATATCGTCTTTCTGCTAGCCCCACCACACTTAGGCGAGGTTACATGGCTGTATCGTACACTCGTACCGGCTATACCTCTTTCGTTCATCGCTCTCTCATTGTCTCCATTGCACCGCTCATCGAGAATTTATGACAGGCTAAAATGAAAAATTCTTAAAACAAGGTTAATCGTCTGGGACGCGCGATCAAGAGGCGATCGCGTTGATTCCCAGCCGCCTCATGTCGGCGCGCCGATCTACCCCAAGTCGATGGCCTTTGGGCCATGGAGGAGGGGTGGATCTATCCCCTGTCGGTAGGAGGGCTTCGTATTTTTGATTTTAGGGTGAAGGTTTGGTGGGGCGGTGGCGTCTTCTCCAATAAAGTCTCCTCAGCTTCAACCCCATCTCGACGCCGATGTCGAGAAACTTGTGGGAGTGGTGTGATTTTCGAGGACCTTTTCTAGCTGGGGGGATCTTCGGATCGTCACGAAGTTTCATCAGCGGTTATTCCTTCTTCCACGTCTCTGGGGCGGATGTGGTCTTCTTAACCCCTTCGGCAACTTCCCGTTTGCATCCAACAAGGCCAGGCAAGCTCAGGGAGCAGCGGCAGCGGTGGCGTGCCATCGACACAGTCTGTAGCTTGAAGACGAAAAACATCTCAAGAATTTTGTTCTATCACATAAATCTCATGTAATTTTCGTTCCACGTATCCGTGTTCTTTAATTTCGGTGTGGCTTATGTTTAGAAACGGAGAGAGTATATTATATAGCTGGTCATATCACGACGTGCGTATCTTCTTGATGCTGCGGTGTGCAATTGACATAGGACCCGGTTTGATTTTCTCATCCAACGTATGAAACTATGCACCAAGTTAGTGTGTCCACCAGTTTTCTCCTCTCTCTCCAATTATTCCCAAATTCTTGTCCATCCTCTCTCTCCCTATACATCTTTCGTCTCCAAAATACTCCTAAGCAAAAGTGGCAGCATCATTGGCCACGGCCATGGATTTGTGGCTCTCCGCCCCGACAATCCAGACACCATATGTTACCTCTCACCTCTCACTCAATCTCTCACCCCAAAATAATTAGTGAATCACCTAGGTCCTAGAAGACCATAGACCACCGGTGCCAGACCGCTCGGGTTCTCGGGCGTAGCCTTGGATTCTGCAAACCCGAGGGCTCAATTCCGTTTCCCCTGTCTCCGTCATCAACCAACAACTGAAATTTCCGCTGCTCCCCTATGGTTTTGGTTGTATGTAGGAAACCAAGTATGAACTGCTCGGGCATTTAGACCAAGCAATGGCCGGGACGGCGGAGGCCTCCAACGGGCCGGATGGTCCGAGCTCCCGGACGACCTCCACATCACGGTCTACCATCGATGCTGCTCCTCGCTGTACGACCGTGCATGCTTCGCCGACGTGTGCACCTCGTGGCGCGCCATCGGGTCGCAGCATCCAGCGTTGCTCGGCTTCCCGCTGCTGCTCCCCTCAATCAGAGACGGCGAACGTGACCACCAGCTGCGAACGTACAGCCTTGAGGACGGCTGGTGGCGGGACTTTGGAGTGGCGGCTGCTGGGGCTCTTCGATCTGCAATCCCGCGCGTAGGTGGGGCGCTGTCGGTGGGGGCCTGGCCGAAGGCGGTCTGCGGGCATGTCCGGCGGCGGGAGACACGCAGGTGGGGCGCCGGCCGCAGGGGCCTGGCCGAACGCGGTCGGAGAGGGCCGGCGGCGAGATGCACGCGGCTTGTGTCGGCTGGATCAGATATGGTGGAGGTAGAGTTGGGGTTAGGCTGCCGTGGGGAAAGAAACTAAAAACGAACCGGTATCATGGCAAGCGTATTATGCGATTTGGTAGGAGGGTAAAACGGTCCAAAAAAAATGTTGACGAAACTTTTTGGCAGAAACCTTAGCTCCTTTATTATTAGGTATAGATTTCTTTGTCACTTTTATTGATGGGAACGTCCTTGTGAGATGGACGGCTGGAGCCTAGCATATGTTATAGCTGATTCCTAGTTCACAAAGAATACTTCACCTGCAACTTGGCTGTTATGTCTTAGTGCTCTTGACAATAAATATAAGCCTATTTTAGAAAGCTGTTTTACTTTGGAAGGAAAACATGAGAATGGAGTCGCTACTGGCGTACCCATTCCACGGTTTGGTTGACATGTACAGGTTTCTTGCGTTTTGACATCACAAGGAAGCTGTGTACTACCAATCCTAATAGGGCAGTTGTTTTGGAAAATTCTGTTGTCACTCGATGGGAACGTCTCTGTGAGATGGACTGCTTGAAGCGGTCATATGTTTTGGTAAATTCAGAGCTTATTAAGAAAGATACTTCAGCTAGAATTTGGCTGTTCTATATTGCGCTCTTCAACAATATTTTGAACGCGACAATGAGAATGGAGTCGGGTTTTTTTTTTTCCGAGGGAAATGAAGCATGTACTGGTGTACCCATTCGACGGTTTCGTTGACAGATGCAACTTTTTTTGCGTGTCGATGATACAAGGAAGCTGTGAACCACCAAAGCCTGATATCAGGTTTTGTATCTGTTTTCTGAAAGTTATGGATGGTATGCACTTGTATCTTTGGTGAATTCGGAGCTCATAAAGAACGGAAAGACACTTTAGCTAAAATTTGGCTGATTTATCTTGTGCTCTTGAACAATACTGAGAATGGAGTCAGTACTAGTCTAGTGTACCCATTCCACGGTTGCGATGACAGGTGCAACTTTTGTGGCGCGTCGACGACACAAGGAAGCTGTGAGCCACCAAACTTAAGCGTTCGGCGTAATCAGGATCGGTGGTCATCGTAACTCCATTTGCTGCTAAGGTCATGTTTTAGCTCTATTGTGCAGATCTATGAAACCGCGACAGAAATCAGATATTTGCAGGGGCACCAACCCTCAACTGAAATCAGATATTTGCAGGAGTATGATGTATGAACAGCAAATAGTGTCCCCTGCTATCAATTGATCTCTGAATATGAAATCGGTTCCACATGTTTACACAATTTTCTTGATATACACAGGCTTCTTTAACATCACGAGCTCCTGAACTTTGCTAGATCACTATGGAATTCAGGGAAAATCAGCAGCACATGATCGGACATCGTGCTCCCTCAGTTTATTCTGTCAAAGGGAAGCGCAAATGAATCAGAACCGCAGCGATACGGCTCCTTTGGATTGGTGTTGGATCAGAAGGCCGGGAACTCGACCCTGTTGCCGCAGGGCCTGCCGCCGGGGCTGACGGGGCACTCGACGAAGCCCGAGGCGTCGGCGGCGACGCAGAAGTAGAGCTGGTAGAGCTGAGTGTTGCCGGACTCGTCGCGGTTGCAGTCGACGAAGGGCGCGTAGCCCGTGCCCTCCTGGATGGCGCCCTTGATGGCGGCCTGCGTGTAGTAGCCGCCGTCGGGGGAGATGCCCGCGGCGGCGAGCGCGTCGAGGACGCGGAGCTGGGCGCGGAGGCGGAGCGCGGTCTGGAAGTAGCCGTGCTCGTTGAAGAGGTTCTGCGCGCAGGTGCCGTGCTTCTCCCACTCGTGCGCCCAGAACTTGAGCCCGTCGCTCGTCGGGCACGCCAGCGTCGGCCAGCTCGTGCGGAGGCTGCTCAGCAGGTCGCTCACCTGCAGTACGTCGTAGTCCGCATTTCTCGTCAGTTGCTGCCGTCCAATTCGGAAAAACTTCCATTTTTCTTCTCGAGCAAGAACAGTGCGTGCACGCAAGGTAAAATGAATCCAAAAGGAAAGCTAATTGTGTGGCAAAGTTGCATGAGACTGCAATATATATCGAGCATTGATTTCGGGTTTCTTCTACAGAAGGCTTTGATTTCGTATATATCCGGCAAGAGTTTATTTCGAGAAATGGCACCAGAAATAAATTTAGTGTCATTTTGTAAAAAAAAAGAAATTACTAGTAATAGTGTTGCTTCTGGATCGAGCAATTAAATAACATTGACCCTGTTGGCTGTTGAGTGGAACCAAGCCTCTCTCAGCTAGCATTTCTGTTTCTTTCCCATCACCATCTTCCGTCCATCTCAAAATCCTCTAGAAAAGCGAAATCCAAACGGAAAAACACAAGAACTACGATATGATCTATGAGTAAGAAAACGGAACCTAACAGCGAAGGATGGTCATGCATGCACGGGACAAGAAGGTTGTGACTGACCTTGGATGGATCGAAGGCGTTACTTGGGTTGCAGTTCTGCGGGTAGGATCCGTCGTCGCGGTTGGGCCATAGCCCGTGGATCCCGAAGTCCGCCGCCGGCTTGCCGGACCGCGGGTAGCAGCAGCTCTGCTTCGTGTCGCAGTACGACCCCGGCCACTGCAAATCGCAAAATATCCCCCGAAACCCATCAGCAACGAACACACCACGCACGTACTCTCTGCAACCGCCGACGAACTGAACCGAAACATACCTGCAGCACGAGGTAGAAGAAGTCGTAGTCCTGCGCCGCCGCCGACGCCGCGCACCCGGCGGCCAGCACGAGCAGGGCGGCCAGGGAGAGGTGCGCCCTCGTCATGGCTTGTCTCTCTCTCTCCGATGGTTCTTGGAGAACTCCCCTGTTCTGAACTTGTTGGTGCGCTGAGGCGAGGAGGACGATGATGGATTGACGAATGCTGCGGCGGGGCGTGCTAATTTATAGGCGTCTCAGGCAGGTGCTGATCCAGCGCGCGTTTACTGGTGTGCGTGTATGGCATATTCCATTGGGGGGTGTAGGGTTGGAAAACGTGCAATCTACGGAGGGGTTTCATTGCTTGCTCTTTCTGTATGCCAGGGATGGAAGCATGCGCTGTGGTCGGCAAGGTGTAGAAGGCAAGCAGCGGAGCCAACTGCGGAATTGACAGGTCGGAGGAGATCCGGCAATTGTCGATTTTTGATTGGGCAGTTATTATTTCTTCCTCAATTTCCAAAATTTTCATTTTGGTTCCGGGTGCGTGTGTGGTGGTCATCGCAATGGCCGTTTTGTCTTGTCATTCACTCCTCCATTCACAGTATCGGTTTAGTTAAAATAAAAATAAAAAAGTTTAACCATTTATAGAAGAGAAAATATATGTAATCATAATTTCAAATGCATATAATTTAAAAATATGCTTTATAACAATTCTAATACCATAGCTTTTATATAGTTGATGTTGATATTTTTCCTCGGCATTTTGGTCAAAGTTTATAAAGTTTACAAAATCTCATGAGCAATAGGTCCCACGTAATTACCTATAAAGGATCTTGTGCCCATGATTCAGAATTCCCTTGCCAAGCTACATGAAACATATTTCCGGATGTCCATAGAAAAATTATTGGTAAGTGCAAAAATGTTCTGATAAAGACGTTCTTCAGTAATATCATCATGACTTTCGAAATCATGTGCGGTAGCAATACCAAACCAAATACGACGAGTAGTGGGGTCCTGAGCTAAGCCTTGGCTAAACCTGGGAAATCTTAATTCCATAATGCCTTTCAAATCCTCCTAGCCACTATCCTACTACTTTCTCCAAAACCATAGGCTAGTAAATCATATCAATAGGAGCATAAAAGACTTTTATTCTATAAATCTTTCAAGAGGCAATGTTTAATACTCCTGGCCTCCTGCCAGCTGCATTTCATTTGAAAATATCATAGCAGATTCGAGTTACAGTTGAGCATTCAGCAAACAAGATTCCAGCATTAACTGAGGCAGCGCTGTTGGCATAGTGCACAATTTCGTTTTGCGGCTGCCGCAAAATTTTCTGCAGTGGTGGTGTTTGGCACATTTGGCAGTTCTGGCCTGCTACTCTTTACGCGGTGTTGTTATGATGTACCTACCTGTGGCTGTGTGTTTGATGTGGATAAGGAGGTGCAGAGGTGCTGCTGCAATCTGCATACAAATTAGGGGCGTTCATACTGCCGGGTGCCGGCACCGGCGTGCCGTTGCTGGCGATGGCGTCGTTGTCACGGTGGGAAACACTGAAACAGGAGCGAGCAAACGGCAGCATGTCGTCCATGTACGTGGCGTGGCGAGTTTGCGAGGCCATCAGCATCACTCGCTCGGTCAAAGCGTGCGGACGGGAGCAAGCCAAGCCACGATTGAGAGCGAGAGGAACAGCAGAGGGGAGCCAACGACGAAATTTTGCCGGCTAGTCAGCCGGAGCCGGTCTGGACAGGCAGCCCAAAACATTGTCAAAGGCGGCACGCTTGAGCAGCACTTGGCTCCGATACTCCCAGTGTAATTTGCGAAGAAAAACAGAGTTCTTCGCACAAAAATGAGAAGCCGATTTCTGAAACTTCTGTTCTCGTCAACACGCCCCCATGCCAAAGGGTGGCCTTTTATTCTAACTGCTTATAGCTTGATGAGTTAAAGGGTGGCCGTTTCTAGCCAGAACCTCTATACTTACAAAAAAAATTTACCCAATTGTTTAGCCCTTGCCATATACATTTTTAAACCGTTGCATGGCATTCCATCAATCATATGAATGATTCATATTTAGCGGACTCGCAAGTGTTGAATATAAATACACTGTCTAGTCTCTTTTCTTTAGTTCGGATTTTTTGTTTAATTAGCTAGTGCATCAATCTTTCATGGTATCAGAGTC
Source organism: Lolium rigidum (assembly GCF_022539505.1). Lineage (NCBI taxonomy): Eukaryota > Viridiplantae > Streptophyta > Magnoliopsida > Poales > Poaceae > Lolium > Lolium rigidum. The sequence goes on along the minus strand of NC_061508.1, from coordinate 145,033,063 downwards.
AAGATGTCTCAAGTTCAAAACCCTACTCGTGCAGTATTAAAAAAAGAAAAGAAATTGCGGCCTGCATCAAACCCACGGCAAGGACTAAAATAGCCTAGACGTGAGGGGGTGTTG